>NC_083116.1:41708400-41991710 GCF_949774975.1 Lagenorhynchus albirostris
CCAGAGCAATCAGAGAAGAAAAGGAAATAAAAGGAATCCAAATCGGAAAAGAAGAAGTAAAGCTGTCACTGTTTGCAGATGACATGATCCTATACATAGAGAACCCTAAAGATGCTACCAGAAAACTACTAGAGCTAATCAATGAATTTGGTAAAGTGGCAGGATACAAAATTAATGCACAGAAATCTCTGGCATTCCTATATACTAATGATGAAAAATCTGAAAGTGAAATCAAGAAAACACTCCCATTTACCATTGCAACAAAAAGAATAAAATATCTAGGAATAAACCTACCTAAGGAGACAAAAGACCTGTATGCAGAAAATTATAAGACACTGATGAAAGAAATTAAAGATGATACAAATAGATGGAGAGATATACCATGTTCTTGGATTGGAAGAATCAACATTGTGAAAATGACTCTACTACCCAAAGCAATCTATAGATTCAATGCAATCCCTATCAAACTACCACTGGCATTTTTCACAGAACTAGAACAAAAAATTTTGCAATTTGTATGGAAACACAAAAGACCTCGAATAGCCAAAGCAATCTTGAGAACGAAAGAAGGAACTGGAGGAAAAAGGCTCCCTGACTTCAGACTATACTACAAAGCTACGGTTATCAAGACGGTATGGTACTGGCACAAAAACAGAAAGATAGATCAATGGAACAGGATAGAAAGCCCAGAGATAAACCCATGCACATATGGACACCTTATCTTTGATAAAGGTGTCAGTAATGTACAGTGGAAAAAGGACAGCCTCTTCAATAAGTGGTGCTGGGAAAACTGGACAGGTACATGTAAAAGTATGAGATTAGATCACTCTCTAACACCATACACAAAAATAAGCTCAAAATGGATTAAAGACCTAAATGTAAGGCCAGAAACTATCAAACTCTTAGAGGAAAACATAGGCAGAACACTCTATGACATAAATCACAGCAAGATCCTTTCTGACCCACCTCCTAGAGAAATGGAAATAAAAACAAAAATAAACAAATGGGACCTAATGAAACTTCAAAGCTTTTGCACAGCAAAGGAAACCATAAACAAGACGAAAAGACAACCCTCAGAATGGGAGAAAATATTTGCAAATGAAGCAACTGACAAAGGATTAATCTCCAAAATTTACAAGCAGCTCATGCAGCTCAATAACAAGAAAACAAACAACCCAATCCAAAAATGGGCAGAAGACCTAAATAGACATTTCTCCAAAGAAGATATGCAGACTGCCAACAAACACATGAAAGAATGCTCAACATCATTAATCATTAGAGAAATGCAAATCAAAACTACAATGAGATATCATCTCACACCAGTCAGAATGGCCATCATCAAAAAATCTAGAAACAATAAATGTTGGAGAGGGTGTGGAGAAAAGGGAACACTCTTGCACTGCTGGTGGGAATGTGAATTGGTTCAGCCACTATGGAGAACAGTGTGGAGGTTCCTTAAAAAACTACAAATAGAACTACCATATGACCCAGCAATCCCACTACTGGGCATATACCCTGAGAAAACCAAAATTCAAAAAGAGTCATGTACCAAAATGTTCATTGCAGCTCTATTTACAATAGCCTGGAGATGGAAACAACCTAAGTGCCCATCATTGGATGAATGGATAAAGAAGATGTGGCACATATATACAATGGAATATTACTCAGCCATAAAAAGAAACGAAATTGAGCTATTTGTAATGAGGTGGATAGACCTAGAGTCTGTCATACAGAGTGAAGTAAGTCAGAAAGAAAAAGACAAATACCGTATGCTAACACATATATATGGAATTTAAGAAAAAAAAATGTCATGAAGAACCTAGGGGTAAAGCAGGAATAAAGACGCAGACCTCCTAGAGAACGGACTTGAGGTTATGGGGAGGGGGAAGGGTGAGCTGTGACAGGACGAGAGAGAGTCATGGGCATATACACACTAACAAACGTAGTAAGGTAGATAGCTAGTGGGAAGCAGCCGCATGGCACAGGGATATTGGCTCGGTGCTTTGTGACAGCCTGGAGGGGTGGGATAGGGAGGGTGGGAGGGAGGGAGACGCAAGAGGGAAGACATATGGGAACATATGTTTATGTATGACTGATTCACTTTGTTATAAAGCAGAAACTAACACACCATTGTAAAGCAATTATACTCCAATAAAGATGTTAAAAAAAACCATACACATAGAGGCAAAACAATACACTACTTAATAATGAAGTGATCACTGAAGAAATCAAAGAGGAAATCAAAAAATACAAAGAAACAAATGACAATGGAGACACGATGACCCAAAACCTATGGGATGCAGCAAAAGCAGGTCTAAGAGGGAAGTATATAGCAATACAATCCTACCTTAAAAAAAAGAGGAAACATCTCGAATAAACAACCTAACCTTGCACCTAAAGCAATTAGAGAAAGAAGAACAAAAAAACCCCAAAGTTAGCAGAAGGAAAGAGATCATAAAGAGCAGATCAGAAATAAATGAAAAAGAAATGAAGTAAATGATTGCAAAGATCAATAAAACTAAAAGCTGGTTCTTTCAAAAGATAAACAAAACTGATAAACCATTAGCAAAACTCATCAAGAAAAAAAGGGAGAGGACTCAAATCAATAGAATTAGAAATGAAAAAGGAGAAGTAACAACTGACACTGCCGAAATACAAAGGATCATGAGAGATTACTACAAGCAACTATATGCCAGTGAAATGGACAACCTAGAAGAAATGGACAAATTCTTAGAAATACACAACCTTCCGAGACTGAACCAGGAAGAAATAGAAAATATGAACAGACTAATCACAAGCACTGAAATGGAAACTGTGATTAAAAATCTTCCAACAAAAAAAAAGCCCAGGACCAGATGGCTTCATAGGCGAATTCTATCAAACATTTAGAGAAGAGCTAACACCTCTCCTTCTCAAACTCTTCCAAAATATACAGAAGGAGGAACACTCCCAAACTCATTCTACGAGGCCACCATCACCCTGATACCAAAACCAGACAAAGATGTCACAAAGAAAGAAAACTACAGGCCAATATCACTGATGAACATACATGCAAAAATCCTCAACAAAATACTAGCAAACAGAATTCAACAGCACACTGAAAGGATCATACACTGTGATCAAGTGGGGTTTATCCCAGGAATGCAAGAATTCATCAATATACACAAATCAATCAATGTGATAAGCCATATAGACGAAATGAAGGAGAAAAAACATATGATCATCTCAAAAGATGCAGAAAAAGCTTTCAAAAACATTCAACACCTATTTATGATAAAAACCCTCCAGAAAGTAGGCATAGAGGGAACTTACCTCAACATAATAAAGGCCATATGTGACAAACCCACAGCCAACGTTGTTCTCAATGGTGAAAAATTGAAACCAATTCCAGTAAGATCAGGAACAAGACAAGGTTGCCCACTCTCATCATGATTATTCAACATGGTTTGGAAGCTTTAGCCACAGCAGTCAGAGGAGAAAAAGAAATAAAAGAGATCTAAATCAGAAAAGAAGAAGTAAAGCTGTCCCTGTCTGCAAACAGTAGTTTCTGATGCTACCAGAAAACTACTAAAGCTAATCAATGTATTTAGTAAAGTAGCAGGATACAAAATTAATGCACAGAAATCTCTTGCATTCCTATACACTAATGATGAAAAATCTGAAAGAGAAATTAAGGAAACACTCCCATTTACCATTGCAACAAAGAGAATGAAATACCTAGGAATAAACCTACCTAAGGAGACAAAAGACCTTTATGCAGAAACATATAAGACACTGATGAAAGAAATTAAAGATGTTACAAACAGTTGGAGAGATATACTATGTTCTTGCATTAGAAGAATCACCATTGTGAAAATGACTATACTACCCAAATCAATCTACAGATTAAGTGCAATCTGTATCAAACTATCACTGGCATTTTTCACCAAACTAGAGCAAAAATTTTCACAATTTGTATGGAAACATAAAAAACTCTGAATAGCCAAAGCAAACCTGAGAAAGAAAAATGGAGCTAGAGGAATCAGGATCCCTGAGTTCAGCCTATACTACAAAGCTACAGTAATCAAGACAGTATGGTACTGGCACTAAAACAGAAATATAGATCAATGGAAGAGGATAGAAAGCCCAGAGGTAAACCCACGCCCATATGGTCACCTTATCTTTGATAAAGGAGACAAGAATATACAGTGGAGAAAAGACAGCCTCTTCAATAAGTGGTGCTTGGAAAACTGGACAGCTACAAATTAAAGAATGAAATTAGAACACTCCCTAACACCATGTACAAAACTAAACTCAAAATGAGTTAAAGACCTAAATATAAGGCCAGAGGCTATAAAACTCTTAGAGGAAAACATATGCAGAACACTCCATGACATAAATCACAGCGCTATCCTTTTTGACCCACCTCCTAGAGAAATGGAAATAAAAACAAAAATAAACAAATGGGACCTACTGAAACTTAAAAGATTTTGCACAGCAAAGGAAACCATAAACAAGATGAAAAGACAACCCTCAGAATGGAAGGAAATATTTGCAAATGAAACAACTGACAAAAGATTAATCTCCAAAATATATACAAACAGCTCATGCAGCTCAATATCAAAAAAACAAACAACCCAATCCAAAAATGGGCAGAAGACCTAAATAGACATTTCTCCAAAGATGATATACAGATTGCCAACAAACAGGTGAAAGGATGCCCAACATCACTGATCATTAGAGAAATGCAAATCAAAACTAAAATGAGGTATCACTGCACACCAGTCAGAATGGCCATCATCAAAAAATCTACAAATAATAAGTGCTGGAGAGGGTGTGGAGAAAAGGGAACCCTCTTGCCCTATTGGTGGGAATGTAAATTGATACAGCCACTATGGAGACCACTACAGAGGTTCCTTAAAAAATTAAAAATATAACTACCGTATAACCCAGCAATCCCACTACTGGACATATACCCTGAGAAAACCGTAATTCAAAAAGAGTCATGTACCACAATGTTCATTGAAGCACTATTTACAATAGCCAGGACATGGAATCAAGCTAAGTGTCCATCGACGGATGAATAGATAAAGAAGATGTAGCACATATTTACAATGAAATATTACTCAGCCATAAAAAGAAATGAAATTGAGTTATTTGTAGTGAGGTGGATGAAACTAGAGTCTGTCATACAGAGTGAAGTAAGTCAGAAAGAGAAAAACAAATACCGTATGCTAACACATATATATGGAATATTAAAAAAATGGTTCTGAAGAACCTAGGGGCAGGACAGGAATTAAGACACAGACGTGGAGAATGGTCTTGAGGACGTAGGGAGGGTGAAGGGTAAGCTGAGATGAAGTGAGAGAGTAACATGGACATATATACACTACCAAATTTAAAATAGATAGCTAGTGGGAAGCAACTGCACTGCACAGGGAGATCAGCTCAGTGCTTTGTGAACACCTAGAGGGGTGGGATACTGAGTGTGGGAGGGAGACGCAAGAGGGAGGGGATATGGAGATAGATGTATATGTATAGCTGATTCACTTTTTTATACAGCAGAAACTAACACACCATTGTAAAGCAATTATACTCCAATAAAGATGTTAAAAAAAATCTGTGTGCAGATTTTTGTGTGGACATGTTTTCCACTCCTTTGGGTAAATACCAAGGGCTGTTAACTGCTGGATCATATGGTAAGTGTATGTTTAGTTTTGTAAGAAACTGCCAAATTGTCCTTCAGCATGACTTAACATTTAGATTTTCAGCTACTAGATTGTAATTCACAAGACCAGGTGCTGTGACTGTTGTTTCTCACCACCAAACTCCTACATTCTAAAGCAAGGCCAGACACAAAGTCAGCAAGTATATTTGCTGAATAGATGGATGAATTAATTACCTGAATTATGGAATCAAGAACATGCTCACAAAATTTGCAAATAAAACCAAATTAGATGAGTCTAGCATCTTAAAATACATAGTAAGAATTTTCTGTGACCCTGACAAATGGGTGAAATGTCCAGAAATGAAACATAATAAACATTGATAGGGCAAAAGAGGTAATCATTTTCAGAAATGATTTTTAATATTATAAATGTGGTCAATGCATATTTGTACTGACTTCATGTCTAGCCACCATATTTCTAGAGGAACAGTGACAAAGTTGTGGGTGTTTAGTGAAGAAGAGAAGAATGAAGGATGTAAAAGTCAGGTCCACATGAAGACTGATTAAACGACTTGCACATAATTAACCTGGGAAAGAGGAGACTTAAAGGGTGTATGAAAGTAATCCAGATATTTAGAGGTTTGTTACATTGAATACAGATTGCACTGGCTAGCACGTGGTGTGCAGATTGCCACCATCCCAGTCCTGTCCCCACAGCAGATATCACAACACATTTTCACATTGTGACATAAGCAGTAAGTTTCAATTTATCTAAATTGGCAAATGAGGTGAAACTGTCAGATATTAACTAAGCAAACAGATTTTATGCTATATATAAAATTTAAGAAAACTATTTTTATTTCTAAGGCAATAGGAAGATTAAACTTTACCTTAACTTTACCATTACAATCAATATAAACTGATCTTTCATAGGCTTAAAACAATGCTTTCTTTCTTTTTTTAAATTAATTTTTTATTGGAGTATAGTTGCTTTACAATGTTGTGTTAGTTTCTACTGTACAGCAAGATGAATCAGCTATACATACACATATATCCCCTCTTTTTGGGATTTCCTTCCCATTTAAGTCACCACAGTGCATTAAGTAGAGTTCCCTGTGCTATACAGTATGTTTTCATTAGTTATCTATTTTATACATAGTAGTGCATATATGTCAATCCCAATCTCCCAGTTCCTCCCACCCCCCCTTTCCCCCTAGGTATCTATACATTTGTTCTCTACATCTGTCTCCATTTCTGTTTTGCAAATGAGATCATCTATACCATTTTTCTAGATTCCACATATATGCGTTAATATACGATATTTGTTTTTCTCTTTCTGACTTACTTCACTCTGTATGACACTCTCTAGGTCTATCCACGTCTCTACAAATGACCCAATTTCGTTTCTTCTTATGGCTGTGTAATATTCCATTGTATATATGTACCACGTCTTCTCTATCCAGTCCTCTGTTGATGGACATTTAGGAACAATTCTCATAGAGCACCTGTTGAGCATTAGTGCAAGACTTCAGACACCTAAAAGGACAAGAAAAATCCCCTCACAACTGGGTAGGATGAAAGAAAGAAGGAAAAAAGGAAAGAGGAATAAAAAAAGGGACCAGCAACCCTGGCGGGAAGCTGAAATTGAGGGGAGGTCTCTGGACTCAGAAAAACTCCCTCATGGTTGGGAAAACAGCTGAGACAGAAAAGAACCTTTGGGGGAATCAAAGGAGAATGCAGCAGAAGGTCTGTGGAAGGCAGGACAAAGTAAGAACTGCACACATGGTCTACACTGCAACTCTGTGCATTCCAGCCTGAGTCATGGGTCGCCCGCTGCGGAGGGGGTTTGGGTGCTGGAAAGTGGGGTTTGGAACGTGGACAGAGGGAGGGAACACCTGTTGGCTGTGAAAAGACAGCGTGAAGGGACGGGAGTAAGGAGCTCCACAACCAGGAAAGTTTGTGGAAAAAGTGCGAGACCCCATAGAAGAAAGGCGTCATTGTTGAGTGGCATGCAAGGGGTGGGGCCGCTATCACACTGCTTTCTTTAAGAAAAGTGAGTGACTTCCCTGGTGGTCCAGTGGTTAAGAATCTGCCTTCTAATGCAGGGGACGTGGGTTCAGTCCCTAGTCGGGGAACTAAGATCCCACATGCCGCAGAGCAACTAAGCCCGGGCACTGCAACTACTGAGCATGTGGGCCACAGCTAGAGAGCCTGTGTGCAGCAACTACAGAGCCCACGTGCTCTGGAGCCAGCGCACCACAATGAGGATCCCGCCTGCTGCAACGAAGATCCTGCATGCCGCAACTAAGACCCAACACAACCAAAAGTAAAATAAATAAATATTTTAAAAGAAAGAAAAGTGAGTAACCTTACTTTGGATGTTTTACATTAGCCAACACAATTTTCAAAACATTAACTTTTACACAAACCATCATGTTATGACTTACACATTCATCTGAACAATGTTTTGCAGCATTTGCAATAACTATAAGACAACAGATCTGTAATGATACAGATCTGTAATGATACAGCACAGAGATACTGAACATTGTATTCACTTTGATTTTTTTCTTTTGCTGACAAGTAATCTATTTTTAGAAGCTACTACCATCATCAAAGGAGGAACTTGTATTTCTGATTTTATTTTTCTTTCAATTAAGAGAGACTTCTACAAAACCTATCTGCCATCTCTGAGGTCAGAACTAGCACCAAAATAAGGAGAGTTAGAGGTTGCAGATTTCATCATTTCACAAGAAAGAACTTTCTAGCAAAGTAAACTGTCTAAATAATGGAATGGGCTGCTTGTGAAGTCAGTATTCAGAGGCTGAATGACCACAAGTCAGAGAGTTGTCAAAGGAATTCCTGTAGTAGGTGAGAGGCTAGAAAAAGTTCAGGGTTCCTAAATACTTGTACATGGGCCAGCTTATCACAATCCCCTAGGGAACTTGTTATAAACATACATTTGTGGGCCCCACCACAGAGATTTCAAAGTCAGGGACTTGAAATCTATAGTTTTGATAAATCCTCTATGTGATTTTAATGTGCAGCTAAGTTTGGAAATCAGTGGATTCAATCAGTCACTCTAAAAGCCCTGCCAAAACCAAGAGTCTATATATTGAATTCTGGGGGGAAGTGGGTTTTCTATTAAAGGGGAACTTCAAAGAGTAGAAAGGCTTCAGTGAATGGACAAGATGTAGGATACGATCCTTAATTTTTCAGGTTCCAGAAACTTGAAAGGAGACTGATACATGCTATTCAAACTCATGGTGGCCATGTGCCAATTTATCCACTTACAATGGATAAATTGTAAACTTACAAAATTTCCATATGGATTTTAGGAACAGCTTATAAATATCTACAAAGACACTAGCTGGAATTCTGGTAGGGACTGCACTGAATCTGTAGATCAATTTGGAGAGTATTGCCATCTTAATAATATTAAGTCTTCTGATCCACAAACATGGAATGTCTTTCCATTTATTTAGATCTTTTTAATTTCTTTCAACATTTTGTTGTTTTAAGAGTATAAGTTTTGCACTTCTTTTTATAATTACTACTAAATATTTTGGTTTTGATATCATTATAAATAAAATTTTCAGATTCTCCTTGCAATTTATTTATTGAAAAAACCATGCTGTTTTCTGTGGAGTTCCCCTTCCCAACCTCCCAACTCTAAACTCAAGTCTTACATGTTCTTGCTTACATTCTTGTGATGTTATTTAACATCTTTGTCCTTTTTCCTAAAAATTCATAGTTATATCTAGAGGTTTGATCAGATTCAAATTTTACTTTTTTAGCAAAATACTTCATAGGCACTGCTTTGTTTTTCCATTAAGAGTCAGATGATATTTGGTTATTACTCTTGTAATGTTAGCAGACTTTGATGATCATTGCCTATATCCATTAATTCATTAGCCGTTGTAAAATTCTATCATTCCTTCTGAATTTATTAGGTGGAAATCTTCTACTGAAACATTCTCCTCATGAATTATTTGGTTACACAGAGAAAGAATGTATATAAGAAAGGCAGGTTAAATGTTCAGTTCATTATTTTGTTTACCAGTTTTAAAATAATGAGCTAGTTTCATAACTTTCTCCAAGTTGACAAATTACATTTTTAAGTGTCATCATGAATTCATGTATTGAAACATATTTGATATATTTCAATCCATTGTAGTTATTGTGTTTTCTGATGTTCAGATTGCTTCATGTTTGGCTAGTGAGACTCTCTTCAGTTTGGCTCCTAAGTCCTTTTGACACAGCCCTAGTAGTGTATCTGTATAGGGAAAAAGCCAATCATAAGTCCAAGCTGTTATCTGTGTTTCTGACAAGTCAGCTATAAAACAGAGGTTCCCATGACCTCCTCCCCATTGAATTTTATTATTTGCTAGAGTGGCTCACAGATCTCAGGGAGACACTTAAGTTTACCAGTTTATTTGAGGATATGATAAAGGATACAGTAAACAGTCAGATGAAGAGCTACATAGGGCGAGGTCTGGGAGGCTCCCGGTGGAGGAGCTTCTGTGCCTGTGGAGCTGGGGTGCATCACTCTCCCAGTATGTGGATGTGTTCGCCAACCTGGAAGATCTCCAAACCCCATAATTTGGGGTATTTTTATGGAGGCTTCCTCACATAGGCATGATCAGTTATTAACTCTATTTCCAGCCCTTCTCCTCTCTCTAGAGAAGTGGAGGATGGGGATGAAATTCCAAGTTTCTAGTTAAGGCTTGGTCTTTCTGTAGATCAGCCCCAATCCAGGAGCCATGCAAGAACCCACCCAGAGTTGCCTCCTTAGAACAAAAGATACTCCAATCACTCAGGAAATTCTTTGGGATTTAGGAGCCTTGTCATGAACTGGGGTCAAAGACCAAATATTAGAACAAAAGATAGCATTCTTATCACTCCGGAATTTACAAGCATTTCAGGGGCTCTGTGCCAGCAACTGGGGGTAGAGACCAATACATATATTTTCTATTATCTTGGGGCTCCATAGTTTCTTTGCTATCTGGTGTGACAAGATATTCCAGATTCATCTTGGACATATCTTGCCACAGACCTAGAATCAGCCATTTCTCTAAGAAACTTTGATTCCTTTTACTGGGAAATGATATTTAGAATCTCAGTCTGGGTACTAGAGGTGCTCTTTGGTACTTGGATTTTCACTGTTTTGAACTGTTTTCAGTGAACAGAGCTTGAAAATACATGCATTTTTTAAATAATAAAACTGAGTTCATACTGATGTTTTCAATAATTGGATTATCTTCAGAGATCTTTCCTTCAGGCTATGGAAAATCTTGCAAAGCATCCCTATTCCACAAGATTATTCACATATCAAGTGATAAAAAATTATTGTGCCACCAGAACAAATGACTGGCTTTTGGACAATGATAGGTAAATATCGACAAATTCTTACTGCCCAATTTCCTTTTTACAAATCTGTGCTGCTATATTTTCTGAATAAAATATCAGATGGTCCCATAAGTATTATTGTAAATGTGGGGACAACAGAAGAAAATACTCAAAATCAGAATTATCTGGATATATGGCATGTATAGTTGCCATGTAAATACTCTAGGCCAAGGATGCCAAACACATTGCCTCATCCATGGTAGCCACCACTAACTAATCACTCTTTTCTACTGAGGTAGATGTGCCTTAGAATTTTCACAGCACAAGTCTCCAGGAAACCACTATAAATTAATCTGAGTGGCCAAGCAAGAAGACATATACTACCATCCACGTTTAAGGCAAGCCAATGTTCTTTTATCACATTACAACTTTGTACAGTTAAGACAGCCAGCAGTTGCCAAATTGGGTTCTGAGGTATACTAGTCCTGTTGACAGATGTTCAATAAACAAAAGGAATTTGTGGTCACAGAAGTTTGTTTTTTAAAAAGTGCTTTCTTCACTGCAAGATTCCAAGAGTCTTTAATGTTCTAATATGCATTGTGATTCTCCAGGAAAGGAAATAGTATACAGTGTTTATGAATTTATTTGAACCCTTCATGGAACTCTTTTTTTCATAAGCATCTTATGAACATGAAATCAGGCTTTTCTTTTATATTAATCACATTCAAATTATGTCTTCTTTAAGCCCAGATCAATGTATTTAAAACCGAATTAGGATTGGGGGCTTTTGGACATAATAGATTTCATACACTGAATGCTTATTTTTGTGTGTCACTCTCCAAAGGTAACCTTTTCTCCAGTACCTAGAGACAATTTTGGTTTAGTCTCCAACCTACTGACTACAGTATGATTCTAGCTTTGGTAGAAAAGTGGTGTGTGGGTGTGTGTGGAGGGGTGTGTGTGTGTGTGTGTGTGTGTGTGTGTAACTGTGTTACAAGGATAGGATTATATTATTTCATTATGCATGGAAGCATTATTGATGGAGGGCATGGTTTGACAGATCTCAATGATGGATCATTTAGAATAGTCCAGTCCAAGAGCCACAAAACCTACAGCTGGTATTTTGAAACTTTGAGCTATCCACCTTGTGCTGTTCCCTCCTAACTAGTGGTAGTCATGTTGCTTCTATTCTATGCGGATGGTAGTTGCTTTTCAAGTAGCCTCTAGAGACTCTTTTAATATAGGATTTGTTTAGGAGTCTTTGGGCTAACATAGGATTTTGCTTAATCCTAAGGATTAATTAATTAATCCCTAAGGATTCCAACATTCTGCAAATATATAATACCTTCAGCAGTTATGAGCTTCTGACTACAGAACTGGGTATCTAAGCCTAGAAATTAAAAGGCCCTTAAAACTTGCAAATAGGTTTGGGGAGATTCTCAGAGATGACTAAACTGTTGGAAAATAGCATCTATGAGAAAAGGACAAAAAAATCTAAATTCACATAAAGATGAGACTCTAATTTGAAGGACTGTTATTTTGAGCAGTTCACAAAACAGTTCAATACAGTGCAGAAAGAAAACATTGGAACATCAACATGTTTGTTTTTTTGTCATTCTTTTAAAATTTCTGTGTTGGAGTATTTTCAATGTATATGTATTATAATGTATATATAAAATAGATATGCACAGTAGGACATGTATAAAATCTATAAATACATATATGGGGGCCCATGCTCAAAAGTTTTCTTTTATCACAGATAAGAATGTGTGAGTAAAAAATTTCTTTAATGGATTATTTGCATTTCTTCTCCAACAGAAGAGTGTTTTAGTGTGTTTGTGTAGTGGGCAGGACTGGTTTAAGTAGGAGCACATTCATATTCAACAAATATTTTCTGAGCATGTCCTATATAACAAGCATTGTCCTAGGCTCTGCAGATATGGTGGTGAATCTAAACAGTCACAGTCCTTGACTTTATAGTGCATTATAGTATAGTGGAGGAAGGCAGTTATCAAGCAAATAATCATACATTTAAATATCTCATCATAAAGACAAGCTACAGAATGGGAGAAAATATTTGCAAATGATATGACCAATAAGGGGTTAATATCCAAAATATATAAACAGCTCATACAATTCAACATCAAAAAATCAAACAACCCAATCCAAAAATGGGCAGAAGACCTGAATAGATATTTTTCCAAACACAATCAGGTAGCCAACAGGCACATGAAAAGATGCTCAACATCACTAATCATCAGAGAAATGCAAATTAAAATCACAACAAAATATCACCTCACACCTGTCAGAATGGCTATCATCAAAATGAACACAAATGACGAATATTGGAGAGGATGTGGAGAAAAGGGAACCCTCGTCCATTGTTGGTGAGAATGTAAATTGGTGCAACCACTGTGAAAAACAGTATGGAGGTTTCTCAAAAAACTAAAAATAGGACTATCATATGACCCAGCAATTCCACTCCTGGGCACATATCCAAAAAGAACGGAAAACACTAATTCAAAAAGATGCACACACCCCAATGTTCATAGCAACATTATTTACAATTGCCAAGATATGGAAGCAACCTAAGTGTAAGTGTCCATCAACAGATGAATGCATAAACAAGATGTGGTGTGTATATATATATATATATATATATATATATATATATATATATATGAATACTACTCAGCCTAAAAAAGAGTGAAATTTTGCCATTCGGAACAACATAGATGGACTTGGAGGGTATTATGCTAAGTGAAATAAGTCAGACAGAAAAAGACAAATACCATATGATATCACTTATATGTGGAATCTAAAAAATAAAACCAACCAGTGAATATAATAAAAAAAAAAAAGCAGGCTCACAAAGAGAACAAACTAGTGGTTACCAGTGGGGAGAGGGAAGAAGGAAGCAGCAAGATGGGGGTAAGGGATTAAGAGGTACAAACTATTATGTATAAAATAAGCTACAAGGATATATTTTACAACACAGGAAATTTAACCAATATTTTATAATAACTATAAATGGAGTATAACCTTTAAAATTGTGAATCACTATGTTGTACACCTGTAACTTATACAATATTGTATATCAACTATACTTCAATTAAATTTTTTAATTAAAAATTGTTAAAATAAATATCTCATCATAAACTGCTAAGTATTACAAAGAAAAATACAGCAGGCTATATAGGAGGCTGCAAGAGAATAAATTGGGGCACTTACTCTATTCTGGGGTTGAGGTTACCCTGAGAAAGTGACATTTAAGCTAGGGTTTATGGAATTGACTGAGTGGTTGACTTGGGAAGAGGCAGAAAGAGCGTGGCCTAGGTAGAGGGAGGGTGCGTGAGGGCCATGAGGGGGCACGTGGAGAGTGAGGCGTAGTGCCACTTTAGGGACGGGTTATCAGACAGCAGGGAAGCTTCAAAGATGAATCTGCCTGACAGAGATGGAGTGCAGGCTAGATGACCCCAGGAGCTCCACCCTCCTTTGATTTCAGGGGAAAAAATCAGGAATTAGTTGGAGGAACCAGAGGGGCACAGGAGACAAAAAGAAATGACTGGTTGGGTGGCTAGGCACAATTGGAACATTGCATTCTACCCCAGAAACATTTCTGGGAACCTCAGATAATGCTCTTAGGATGGCCCTCTAGAACGGTAACCTGTAAGGGTAAACGTCAGTGTGTCTTCTATGCCTGAGCTACAGATGTGAACCTTTCCTTTTGGATTGCTGCGAGAATTTCATGAGCAATAGCCAGCTAGAGGGCCTAGTAATGTGTCGTGATCATGTGTTTCCCTGAGTTATTTTAAACAAGAGTGTGTATGTGCTATCCTCTTGGCAAAAGCAGAGGGTTTGGAGGTAGGATAAATGAGGTAGGTCGAAGAGTAATTGCCAGAAATGGGGCTGTGGCTACAGAGGAGCTAAGTGGGAGAGCAATATTTGACGGTCCATTGTCGCTGTGCCTACTGATCTGCGAGGGGAGAGGAGGAGGACAAAGGAGACCAGGGTTGGACACTGATCATGAAAGAAGTGTGAGTGAGCCAGGGAGCGCTCTCGAAGCGCGAGGGCGGGAGGCGTCTACCCCGGGTCCCTGGCACTGAAAAAGGGGCGCGAGGAGGCGGTGCGGGCCCCGCCCCCTCCCCGGGCGGGCGCGGGCGCGGGCGCGAGACGCTGTGCGGCGGCAGCAGCGGGCGCGAGCGGCAGCTGTTAGGCCACCTAGGTCCAAGCTGCACTTGCCGCCTCGTTGAGGACGAGGAGGCGGCAGGAACAGTGACGGTGTCGCCGAAGAGCCGGACTGCCGGCACGCAGAGCTGACCGGCCTGGCCCCCGCGGCCCTCTCCCGCCTCTCTCCCATTGTGTTGGGTAAGGTGCCGGTGCGGGGGCAGCGAGAGTGGCTTAGCGGCCGGAGGACGCGGGAGGTCAGAAGGTGGGAGGCCCGGGGGCAGAGGAAGAGAAGGAGGTCTGGGTGAGCCCCCGGGGGCAGTTGCACCTTGGGAAAGGGGCCTAGGCGCCGCGGGGTCGGAGTTGGGGGGTGGGTAGGTGACGGTGGAGGGGGGCGTTGCTGAGTAATCAAGAGCAGCTGCCAAAGCCCGGCAGAGAGGCGCAGGGCTCTGTGGGGAGCGGGTGTGGCTCAGTGCGCATGCGCCACAACCGCTGGTTCTCAGAGCTGGGGGCGAGGTGAGACAACCTGGGTCCGAGGTAGTTGGAACTATGCGTGACATATCACTTTCTGGGTCCCCGATGCTAACAGTACCCCTATCATGGAGATGCCAGCATTCCCAGCCTCCTAAGGAAGCTTCTTTTCCCTGTACCCTGCTCACTTAATGTCACTCAAACCTTACCTATTCGTCTCCAGGAGGTCTACTCAGGGAGTGGCCTGTGGACAGTGCCAAATTGCTATCTAGTGTGCCTTCGGGCTCATAGCCCCAGAGCTGTCGTTGTGAGGAGTGAAAGGTTGGAGGTGAAATTCCACATTGGACCCTTCTAGTTGCATGTAGGATATAAATATGGGCATAAATGTAGGAATATGCATGACAGCTGTGGCATGATAGCTGTGGCATTTGCACTCAGAGTATGGATGTAGCTGATAACTTGTTAGCTCTACAAAATGAATCCAGTGCGTCAGAGGGCTTCCCTGCTATGGAACCCTCCCCCATCCCCAGCCCCACGCATCAGGTTGTATTGGAAACAATCTACACCATTTAAGGTAGAGGGTCTCAAAATCCAATCGTTTCTTATTTGTATTGTTTTTACGTAGATTAAAGAAAGCCCCACCCAGTTCTCCAGTGCAGTATTTCCAAATATTGTTCCAGGAATCAACAGCGAGTTGAAGAGCCTCAACCGATGTGTTACCATAAGATGGGCTTTCCCCACAGCTCTAACTATGGCTCCTCGCCTGTGCAGATTGCCACCAGGGCCACTCTCACCCACTGCCTAGCCCTCCCCTGTTTCTCTTCCCCCACCCTTAGCCCTGCAGTACACATCCCTCTCAAAACTTGCTCCCAAACAATCTGCACTATGGATTTGAGCATCATTCTACCCATGGCAACCGAACTGGTGTTGCCAGTTTGCTTTTCTTTCTCTTCATTATCACACTAAAGTGTACTATTTTCGAAGGTTCAACCTCCTTCTTATCATTGTACTGCCTCCTCCCTCACCTCCATCCCCACCCCCAAGCATCCCCAACTAAATACAGTAATTTTAATAAGCCTGTGTGGGTGCAGACACAGCAAATTCAGAAAGTTTCAAGTGTGTTGAAGAACAAAGAAAGCTAGGGAGTATCAGTTATATCAGTTTCTAATTCATCTTACTGTCCAAGACGTAGACCCTAATTGGGGAAAAAAGTGAATAAACTATCCTTAGAGAATGATTGTTACTCTGTTTTGGGGAGTGGGGTAGGAAAGGGGAATGGCATCTCTGGGATATTTGAATCATTTAAAGCCAGATCCTTCTCTGAATAGGATCAAAATTAGAATAAACATTTTAGTCCAAATCATAACCTGATATGGGATCCTTAAAGGATGCATAAGGGAGTTGACTTTCCTATTAAATGTACTTAGGTTTATCAAAGAATTCCTTTGCCTACTTAATGCTATCTTCTTTTAGGTTTTGATTTAAATTTGGCATATTTTGGGGGACAAAAAAATTGTCTGGTTTGCTTTTGTACTGTGCTAGTTCTTTTTAATTTAAGTATGTACTAAAGGATATCACACTCAAATGAGGATGATGATGATGATGATGATGATGATGATGCTGATGGGGATGCCAGCAGCCACTGTAAACATAATGTGGAGATAATTATTCTGCTCTTGTTTTTGGTGGGAGTGGAAAAGTTTATATATTTATTTTTTAAATGTGAAGGGAGATGAAGGGAAACTGGAGCATTTCCACTGGCTTTCAACAGGTGGAATTCCTGTTAAGTCCCATCTAGAAAGTGATCCAAATAAGTCCATAACTTCTGCTCTTTAGTCACCTTGTAAATAATAATATTTGGATATCTTACAGAACTGTGGATCTGTTGTACCTGTGCATCAATTCAGAGGCATTAGTTCTGGGTACTTACCTAATTAATAAACAAATATTTATTGATTATCCATATGGAGGACTCTGGTGCTGCATGAAGGGGCTTCAAAGACATATACAAACAAGGGCCTTATGATCCAGGAATTTAGAATTTGGTTGTGCAGGAAAAAAATATTTTGTTAACAAAATAAGACAGTATAATGATACTATTTCAACTGTAAACTATGAGATCTGAAGCTTATATGTGAATTTATAAACTCCTTGAGGGTAAGACCTTGCCTTAAACATGTATGATTTCCAACAAGGTCTACATTCAGTGGGTGCTCAAGCGATGAAGCTTTGCAAAGTAGATTAGGTAGGGAGAAACTAGAGGCAGGGAGAGAAGAGCCAGGAAGCTTTCACAGTAGATTAGATACAAGGAGATGTGGACCAAAATGAGGATGGTAGCAGAAGACTGGAAAAGGATATTGCAAAGAAAAATCATCAGGATTTAGTGACTGAAAGCAAGGAGACAAGCCTAACTGTATTCATTTTTACCTCCAGCAAATAAATGGGAGTTGGAGACAGCAGAGGAAAGTGTAGGGTCACCTTAGTAAGGACACAGCACACAATAGGCACTCAACTGTTTTCTCAAGCATCAATTGCAGGATTGGACAGGAAGACCCTTAAGGTCCCTCCAATGCTGAGATTCTGTAGTATATGCAAATGCTCAAAACTGTTGGGGAACAAGGCATTCTCAGATATGGAAGAAAGAGAAAAGGAAGAATTGTTATCCTCCCACTGGCAGGTGCTTTCTGAGAAAGGTTAATATTGAGTCACAAGGCCCCCACCAGTGAATGAAAGGAGATGGAGAGCGAGAGGAACAAAAATCCCAAACTAAAAATTTCAATAAGTGCTTACAAATCTTTGCAAACTTCATAAGTTGTTTCCTCCCAAATCCTATGAGTTAAGTAGGGCAGGCATTACCAGCTCTATTTTTATATAGGAATAAACACAGCAAGATTAAGGGACCTGTCCAAGTTCATAAAATCAATGAATGGGAAAGCAGTGATGAAGACTGTCCTGATTTCTGCCAGCCCAGTGCACTTGACACTGAACTGCATTGTTCTTCCCTGGTATAGACCCTATGCACCCAGAAGTTATGTGTGCACATGACCAAATAGGGGATGCACGAGCAACAGCAGCAATATCTCAGATAGTTATTAATACTTCATTATTCCTGGAGCCGAGTATTTGGTTTCCATATTTACTCAGTTCTTGACCCTTCATTTGCATTTATCCGCAGCAGCTGGGAAAGTAGAGTTAGCCATTTAATAATATGGACACCTGTTTGCTAGGAACTTAAGGAAGTTCACTTGGCATGGGCACGTAATACTGTCAATATTGTGCCCAAGTTTGTACTTCCTTCAAGTGAGAGTTCAAGAGTTCTGCTCTGTAAAATTATCCTACAGACCAATATAAAAAAGAAGTGTGCTAACACTTGGTTCATCTCCATTTAAAGAAATGTTTGGTACTTGAGCTAGTTCCAAAGACAGCAATTTGAGAGCAGAAGAAAAAACAGGACAAAAATCAGGAATTGTAGGAAACTTGAGAATTTTTTTAGAATGGATATAGACCAAGAAGGAGGATAAAACCTATCAGTTTAGAAGACATTATTTAAATTCATAATTACTGATTTAGATCTCTAATGAATCCCTTATTATATGCTTTTTCTACATTTGAAAAAAATAACATGAGATTGTTAAGCAGCAGAGATTTCTTAAAAGCTTCTTTATTCCTCAGTAAGAAAGAACACTCAGCAAATCTAGGAACTGTTTTTTTCTTTTTAGACCAGTACTCTTGATGCTGCTGAAATAAGACACTTGCCATAATTAACTATAATTATAAATGAAGTCGTGTTTGAATTTAATAAATCCAGTTAAATGCTAAAACCTGTGTTCTAGACAGATGACTGAAATTAATGAGTAAAATAATTAGCCAAGATTATATATTGTAAACAAGGAGTCCCCAAACATGTTTTTTCTTCTCTGATCTTGTGGAATCAGTTGCAGAGACACCCTCAAGGCTGAGTGCATTAATAACTTTCTTAGAGATGGGAACATTGGTAGGTAGAAAGGTAAGGAGTTTCATCTCTGACTTAGAATTTCAACATATCTTAGACTCCTCTGTGCTTTCTCTTTCCTGAATATCATCTATTGTGAATATCATCTACTTTCTTTGATTTACTTTTACTTTGAATGGAAAGCTCAATAGAGAGACTATAAAACTTTAAAAAATCATATAAAGTACACTCAAGTTAGGACAAGTTAAAGTCCATGCAATAAAATTATTTTGTCCATGTTAGGTATTTGTAGTATTTGAACTCGCAAGTATATTTGTGAAAAGCATCCTCTGTAGGTAAGTTGAGGTTGGTCTGGTTTTTTTTTTCCTGACTTGAGTATATTTATATATAGATAGCCTTAACTTTATTTTAAATAAATTTTTATAAATAATATTTCCCAATCTGTTTTTTAGAACCCTAAAAAGAAAGAATATAGCAACAACAAGAAAAAGACTAAGATTGTGACAAAGACCCAACTGGGTAGGTTTACATTTTATTCTCAACTAGGTAGGTATATATGTTATATGTTTTTATTTGATCATTGTTGATTTCCCACAATGGACCTCGTTTGAAAGAACCTAACAAAATCTAGTACAAGGTAGTTGTTCAGTAAACATTTGATCTTTTTATTTTAAGATGCATTCTAGGTATTTCATGTATAGAATGTGGAGGTAACAAGAAGGATACTGTATAATTATTAGCTCTTTAGAGTTTACAGTATGTTTTCATTGGTGTTATTATGGAATTAGAACCTAAATCCAGAAATTAATAAGCTATTCAAGATTTTCTTCTTCAATGATAGCTGTTATAATGATACCAATCAACAGTCATCAACTTGAGTGCCATTGTTCCATGAAGGAAAGATTATGGAAGATCTTTTACTTGTGAGGGTATCCATATCAATTCAAGTATAATGGGGCAAATGCCTGAAGAAACCTGATCTTTTTCTCTTTTCCAAGTTCTGGGGTCCAATGTAACCCTAACCAAACTTCTACTAACAGAATCAAGATTCCAGCTTACACAGCTTTCTCTCCTCAACGGTTCTTGGCTCCATCAGGAACAGACTTCAAACCCCTCTAATCAATTTCATACTCTTTGCCTCTTGTTTGGAACTGTCCAAACCAGAAGCTAATACGTTACACATTTGAGTAGCATTCCTGTTCTAGGCTTTCTCCCCTAGAATAGGTTCAGAACTGAACCAGATTACAGCACCATCTGCTAGTCCATTTATGCATGGCATTCAGCCATTTTCCTGGCACAGGCAAGATACTTCAGAAAAACAAGACATATTTTCTCCCTTATGGAAAAAGAGTTTTATTCCTTCTGCTGTACTATATCATTTAATGAGCATGAATTAAGAGAAGTTAAGTAATAAGGCCTTGTAATTCAGAGAAATTTACTATGAAGTTGATTTCAGTTTCAGGTTTAACTGTTTTCCCTTCTACTTTTTCTTTTATTTTCAGGTTCTCTTGGTTATAAACTCTTCTCCATCTGGTGCTACAACAATGAGTGGGAAATCCCTGCTCTTAAAGGTCATTCTCTTGGGTGATGGTGGAGTTGGGAAAAGCTCGCTCATGAACCGTTATGTAACCAATAAATTTGACTCCCAGGCTTTTCACACCATAGGGGTAGAGTTCTTAAATCGAGATCTGGAGGTAGATGGACGTTTTGTAACTCTCCAGATCTGGGACACTGCAGGTCAGGAACGCTTCAAGAGCCTTAGGACACCCTTCTACAGGGGAGCAGACTGCTGCCTCTTGACTTTCAGCGTGGATGACCGGCAGAGCTTTGAGAACCTTGGTAATTGGCAGAAAGAATTCATCTACTACGCAGATGTGAAAGACCCTGAGCACTTCCCCTTTGTAGTTCTGGGTAACAAAGTAGACAAAGAGGATAGGCAAGTGACTACTGAGGAGGCACAGGCCTGGTGCATGGAGAATGGAGATTACCCTTATCTAGAAACAAGTGCCAAAGATGATACTAATGTGACAGTAGCCTTTGAAGAAGCTGTCAGGCAGGTGTTAGCTGTAGAGGAACAGCTGGAGCATTGCATGTTAGGTCACACTATTGACTTGAACAGTGGTTCCAAAGCAGGATCTTCATGCTGTTAAAAGTGGGAAGCCTTTTAAAAGTGTGCCCCAACTGGTCAGTCAGTAGTGTAAGAGTAACTGTGCCCCTCTAAGACTGCACACACATACAAAAGGGTAAGAGATAAGGTTATGATTGTCAATCAGAGCCTTTCAAATTGAAGTTGTAGAGCAATTTTAAAAAAAAGCTTTATCAAGCCAAGTGTATTTTGCGTGATTTCTGCTATTTCCTTCTTGTGTGTTTCAGGACATTTCAGAAAGCTTTAGTTCTGAAAGATTTAGATATTTTTCAAATCACAATTTAAACTTAGAACCCAGCCGCATGAAGGAGTTAAAGAGCTACAGCTATCCCTTAAAGCATTCCATTAATCAACTAACAAATGTCACCATCAACTCTTGCCAAGCAGTTTCTGACATGTCTGCCAAAGGGGAAAAAAATAAGACTCTGAGTCGTATTACATTAAAGATTATTATGCAAACTAGGATGTCCTTATCTTGAATTATAAAGAGGTTGTAATGATTAGGAATGCAAAAGTATAATGACATACACTGCCTTGTTTAAATCCTTATGTATGGTTTGCTCCCATCTGAGCTTTTCAAAAAATACCATCTCAATAAGAGATACACTAATGACAATGGAGATTTATTATACTCCTTGTGTTTGAAGTAACAGGGTCCTAGTGAATGGATTATGTTTAAATATGCCAACCACCCTTGCAAATAAAAGGTTGGTCTGCTTTCACTTCATAAGTCTACTTTTGCTGCACAGGGATGTTGCTTCTCTGACAACCTCTTATCAATTTAGCAATGCTGCTTAGTATATGGCTTTGGATGCAGTGCACTCTGCTCATAATTTTGATGGTCCTTTGGTCCACCATACTGTGCTCTCAGAGAAGCCTTCAGAACAGGTTGGAGGATACTGGGCTTTTCTCCTAAGGTTCCGTAACTCGAATATTTATTGTAGAAGAAGGAACTGATTTCTTGTATGCACTGTATGTTGAGCTGGCCAAACTAGGACGTTGAAAGTAACAAGAGAACATACTCTAACCCAGCATTAGAATGAATTTAAGAGAGTTGTCCAACAATAGAATGGACTGCCTTAATAGTGAACCCCCTTCTAGGGAAAATATTCAAGATGCTGGACGACCATCTGTTAAAATATCAAAAATAATTTCTGTACTGGCTAGATGTTTGGTTTAAGGTCCCTTCCAGCTCTGAGTTCTAGGAATCTGCGAGCTACAAACTACGTTTCAGTGCCATGCTTTAGTTAGATATATCTTAAGGCAACAGCTAAGAATATGGAAAGGGACTTTAAAATTTCTCAAACTACTCTGGGATCAGCATTTAACAGCAACTACATAGCTCTTTCTTTTGCTTTTGCACTATGGCAGGAAAAGTTCTTGAGCTCTGAGTAATCATTATGTGCCCAATATAAACATCCTGAAGATACCATATTAAAATACAAAAACAGTTTGTCAAATTTTGATTACCATGACTGCCAGCTATATACTATATTATTAATATGCAGCTAGTTCTTGTCAGTTGATGTATTTGTCCTGCATAGATTTTAATCTATACTTTTACAACATCTATGATAAAAACAGTGACCCAAGGTAGTGAGAGACAGTTAGAAATGACCCCAAAAGAGACCTAGGTTGGGAAGGGGACAGGAGCTTTCACAGGAATATAGCCTAGAACTCTCCATTGTAGCCACATATGGAATCAGCCTTACATGTGGGACCTTATGTGCTTTAAGAGCTCTGGGACTTTTTGGCCACATTGATAAGTGGAAGATGATATTTTAACCCAGTAATGCTCAATATTTCCAATTTAAATATAGTCCAGACCCCATTGTCCAACTAATTTTGATGCCAGAAGTCAAAGCCAGAACTGGGACCCCATAGCTCTTAAGTATTGGTCTCTATCCTGCCTATGCCTATAGCCAGCCACACTGGTTTCCAAGTTCTATGATCATTTTGCTACAATCATGTTAGGGTGAAAATATGTATGTCGGAACTATTAAATGCTAATTGTTTTTAAGTGCATGAGACCTGGGGCCTTCTCTTTCTACTTGCATTCTGCTTATAATAGTTTCTATTTGTAGATCTCAGGCCTTCATAAAGACCTCCATCCACTCACAAAAGTACTTGTCACTATTAGAATGGCATGTGATCATTTAAGTAAAGAAATTACTTAGGTATCCCATTCATAGGCCTCCTGTCCATACAAGACAAGTGTTAGGTCATTTGAAGCCCCTTTCCTCTTAGCCATACCAATTTTTTTTTCTGCCATATCACTACACAATATCTTAATGAAAGCACTTAAGTGACAAAAAATAGGGGCATTTTGGTGAGTAATACTCAGTGGGTTGTGGACATATAGTTTGGGTAAGATAAAAAAAACCACCAAAGGCTGAAATCTGTGAGTACAAGAAACTGTGCATATAGGCTTAGAAATTGTGTACTCTAGAATGTGCAGTGCAATATTTTCAGTAGGTGTTTTTTTTTAATGAACACTAGATTTTTTTGGAACAAGATATTTCTAATTGGAACTATATTGTTTTTCAATGGTCCGTTAAAACATCATACAGAATATCTATTTAATTTATTTACATGTGTTGGGCTAACATTCAGGGGGCCTCAGATTCCATGTCTTCAGTGGATTGATGAATTTCAGGTTAATTTGTGCCTGCCTCAGCCATCTCTACTTTACCCTGAGGTATTCCACAATCCTCTTGTTGCAGGTGCTGCTAAAAACTCAGAATTGTGTATCAGATATTTTGTTTCAACTGTAAAAATATCATCTGTGTTAAAGTGAATAAAAAGTGCATTTTGAATAACCAGTATACAATGTTTGTGCTTCTTTTCTCCCTTTCCCTTTTTTTTTTTTTACGGTACGCAGGCCTCTCACTGTTGTGGCCTCTCCCGCTGCAGAGCACAGGCTCCGGACGCGCAGGCTCAGCGGCCATGGCTCACGGGCCCAGCCGCTCCGCGGCATGTGGGATCCTCCCGGACCAGGGCACGAACCTGCGTCCCCTGCATCGGCAGGCGGACTCTCAACCACTGCGCCACCAGGGAAGCCCCTCTCCCTTTCCCTTTTTGAGCAACTGGTGGGTGTGACAGAGAGTATTTATCAATCAAGTCACTCTTTCAGGCTGCCCTACATGTGGCTCTGGATCATTTTTTCACATGGTACTCCAAGCAGCCACTACCTACTGATCAGACAGATACCGTTCTACTGATTGGGAAACAAACTCAAAAGATTAAGGTGGGGAAGTTCCCTTTATTTTATGCCATTTTTTAAATACATGAAGAGTATTGGGGCTAGAACTTGGATCTTGACTCTCCACTTTATTTCTTCATTATAATTTAAAATTAGACCATCACAAAATATAAACAGAATATACATATTCCCTTTATTTTCTTGACTGGAATACTGTCCAGATCTTAGGAAAACATGAGCAAAACAAATCAGAAAGCAAAGGATAATTTTGTTAAATATTCTTTTCTGTTGCTTTTCACATATTGGACTTTAAAGAGACTTGGATTAGCATCGAACGGCTTGAATATACAGTACGTAGTGGTGACTTTTAAATTACAGACACAAGTCTCTCCACAGCACATAATTACATTACAGTGATTCCATCTGTCACAGATTTAGCCCTCTTCTCCCCTCCCTCTATTTTTGCCTATTGGAACTTCGGGCAGTTGAAATCACAGCGGGTAAAAAACAGATCTTTTTTACCACATGTACTGTTTCCATTGCTAAGGATAATCATTAACAAGTTATCAGATCAACCTCAACTACAGCACCTGAAATCCTTTTGATTAGGCTATAATGATGTAACTTTTAAGCAAAAAGGTCATAGGTTTATAAGCTCTTAAAAAGGATTTGCTCAGCCAAAACTGATACTTTAAAAGCAGAAAACTAACTTTCTGTCTTTGCAGGTTTTCTACCTGATTCATAGCCCAGTAGGAAATCTCTTTCTCTTTATGTCTCAAGAAATTGTATAGTGGGAGGCGGGGGCGGGATTGAATGAAGACAGTCAAAAAGTTCAAACTTCCAGTTATAAGATAAATAAGTCATAGGGATGTAATGTATAGCATGATAAATATAATTAACTCTGATGTATGTTATATATGAAAGCTGTAAAGAGAGCAAATCCTAAGAATGAGAGAGAGAGAAAAGAAAGAAGAAGAAAGAAAGAAAAAGAAAGAAAGAAAGAAGGAAAGAAAGAGAGAAAGAAAGGAAGGAAGGAAAAGAAATAGTATAGATTCTCATATTTTGGAAATAGTTTGGCTATGGTTCTTCCCGGAAGTGGAAGGTGTGGAATACACGGTTTCTCCTCAATTCTATAATTAAATTTTTGAAACACACTGGAAAAGTGAAGCACCAATCTGAGTAATTTCAGGCTGGGAGTGGCATCTCTACTTTCATTTGAATTACCTGTAGTAGTTCTAAGTGCAATATATATATTTTTTTACCTCAGTGATCCAGATAATCATTTCACTTTTTTACCCCCTTGCTATGGAGATGTAGGATTCACTACCGCAGAGTGCTTTTCTTACACTTGATTTTAGGGCAGATAAACTGATACATTTTTTGATAAAATATTCATATATGTGTATGTTTTTGTCCAAACTGGTCTCTTTTCCCCCCCAGCTTTATTGAAGTATAATTGACAAATAAAAATTGTATATATTTAAGGTGTTCAACCTGATGATTTGATACATGTGTACACTGTGAAATAATCACCACAATCAAGCTAATTAATATATCCATCACCATTCAGAGTTACCTTTTTTTTTGCTGTCTTTTTAATTTCCTCAAGTTAAAATCACCAATAAAGCCCCCATTCTTTACTCTTTTCTCTTTAGGAGAAGGAAAGGATAATGATAGAAACTAGGCATAAAGAATGAAAGTAAAGTTATTAAATTATTAAATGTCCCCTTATTGGTATGTTTGCAAAAACTGGTAAGCAAAGATCTGGCTTTTATTTTGCTGATGGAGGTGGTGATGTTTGTGTGAGGATTGGTGTGGGCTTTTTTTTTAAAGGGGGTGAAGGTTTATTTAGTGCTTTCCCAGCTAGAATAAGCATCTTCGAGGCTCAAGATATAAAGGAATTATCACCTTTAGTCATATAGGAACTGCCGCAGTGATCTGTGTGTCTTCATAAATCACTTTGTCTTCTCCAAGGCAACACAGAGAATTTTGGTTCAGCCATATTTAAGTGCATTTTTAAATGGTGGGTTCTGTGAGTACAAGTAAGTGTATTTTTGAGCAATCTGTGAATTCCTTTCATGCTTTATGAATTATGGGTAAATGTGTAATGAGTCTTACCATAGCACTCCTGAATTTTAGCCAGACATGCCAAGCTGTGCTTCTTCTACTTAATTGATTGATGAAAAGGAATTCAGAAACGTTGCCTTGATGAAAGAAATGCTAGCTGTATTGATTAGAGTTAAAATACAAATCATGCCTTCCTGTGGTGCATTCGTGAGGAAGCAAGAGACAGGCTCATCTCTTCTCTTTCCTCTTTCATTGTTCTTGGCTGCTGTAGAAACAGCCAAGGGTGTGTCCTGTAATATATTGTTCAATATAGAGTCTAATGAACAAGTGTTGGTATAACCTTTGAATTGTCTCTTTTTCCATTTCTTCCCAACAGGAAAACAGTGTCACCAGTAAACACTTTAAAACTTTGTCTTTATTTTTTTCTGATTACAAAAGTTATTCACACCTATGGTAAAAAAACAGAAAGAACAAAAGAAACAGAAAAACAAGACAAAGAAAATAAAAGTTTTCTGTAATCCTATTATCCTGAGGTAACCAGATTCTTTAAATATTACTTTTTAGTGTGGTTATGTGTGTGTTTTAATATATTTATTTAATAAAGAAAATTGATGTCATATTGCACATACTTACTGTAATCTTTTTCACTTAACATACATGACACTTTTCTCTAAGTCATTATATATTCTTCTAGGGATTATATTTAATGCTTGCAAAATAGTCTATTGAAGGATTTACCATAATATATGTAATCAGGGACTTCCCTGGTGGTACAGTGGTTAAGAATTTGCCTGCCAATGCAGGGGACACAGGTTCGATCCCTAGTCCGGGAAGATCCCACATGCTGCAGCTAAGCTAGTGAGCCACAACTACTGAGCCTGTGCTCTAGAGCCTGCAAGCCACAACTACTGAGCCCACACACCTAGAGCCTGTGCTCTGTAACAAGAGAAGCCACAGCAATGAGAAGCCCCCACACCAGAATGAAGAGTAGCCCCCACTCACCGCAACTAGAGAAAGCCCGCGCACAGCAATGATGACCCAACACAGACGAAAATAAATAAATAAATAATAAATAAATTTAAAAAATATATATATGTAATCAAACACTTATTGCTAGACATTTAGGTAGTTTTCCAACAACAGTCTCCTTTTTATAAAATAAAGCAGCACTGCACGTCCCTAATATTTATCTTAATTCACATCTCTGTTTATTTCCTATAAGTAAAATTTCTGGGCCAAAGAGTATGAATATTTTTATGGCTTTTAATATATATTAGCAGATTGCCCTCTAGAAGAAAGTTGTCCCAAGTTACATCAATGAGAGCCGAATAAGAGAAGGCCTATTTCTCTAAACACTCAATCTCTCATGGAATATTATCATCACAAACCACATTTGCCTAACTTGATGAATGAAAAATAATCTCATGTTTTGATTTGCATTTCTTTCATTCTTTGATAGTAAATAGTTGTTCATGTATTTATTTATTGACTATTTTTATTTTTTCTTGAGTAAATAGCCCATTCTAGTCCTGAGCCCATTTGGGGTGAGGAACATTCATTTTTGTTTCTTATTGATTTCTAGAAACTCTTTTTTTATATAAATATTATGGGCATTAACCTTTCATCTTATCTGTATTGCTGGTTTTCTGCAGTCCTCTCCCATATCTCTTCCCATTTAATTTTGTTTATGATATTTTTAAAACCACTGACAGACTATTGAAAGGGTTGTGTTCTAATAAAATAGAAAACCAGGATGGTGGGGGAGAGAGAAATGCCTACTTGATCTGTCCTTTTTTCCTGACCACACTTGAGACTGTAGTTATTTTTGTTTAGAAAGGTTATGAGTCTAAGCTTGTGCCACCATGATAAAAAAAATGATAGAAAGCAAAATATTCATTCACTCTTCTTTATCTGCATGACGTCAAATGGCTGGTTTGATTTGGGTTTATTGGTGTTATTTTAATGAAGATTATTCTGAAATCTTACACGAATACAGAGATAGTAACAGTTCAGCTTTCACCCACAAGGGGGCAATGAAGACCAGTTAGTGTTCGGTGGTAGACTAAACACATGACTGCAGACTGTTAAGAGCTGAAGAAGAGCCTAGAAATCATCCAGCTAGTCTACCTCTCCCTTATTTTATAGACGGGAAAACTGGAATCTGGAGGGGTGAAATGACTTGCTCATGGTCGCAGAGCTGGCCCGTCAAAGAGCTGAGTCCTAAGCATTTTCCAGTTGACCATACTGTGATTTAGTTAAATTGACACACACTATAAACACATACATTTTTTTCTGATTTTTAATATTTATTTTGCCTTTTGAAGTAAGAATTACATAACATTAACCATTTAAAGTGTACAATTCAGTATCATTTAGTATATTCACACTGTTGTAATCACATACATTTTAATCTTCTGGGTTCAAATCCCAGTCCTGCCACTAAATAGATGTGTTACCTTAGGTTAATTGGGTAACCTTGCTGATCTTCAATTTCTTCAGCTTGTGTAGTGAGAAAATGTCTTCTGTAACAGGTTGTTGTGAGGATTACCAGAAATAATATTCACAAGGGCATAGCAATGTTCTTGGCACAGAGTAGATGACAAATAAATTCTTTCTTTCCTTCAAGATATTAATCAGCTACTCCCCATCTAGTATTAATATATTTATTTTACATTAAGAATAAAAACAGATTCTAGAGTAGATTTTTTTCTCTTCTCATCACTATTACTGCATTATTTATACTGAATTTTAAATGTGTTCAGAGGTTAAAAATGATTTTTAAAAAACTTTACAACATAGGTACTTGTGACATGATTGGCAAAGAATTGCAGTATTTAATAGATGCAAAGACCCTCTTTAAGACAAAAAAGTTTCTTAGAGGAATTTTGAAAGATGGAAAAAGAGTCTGGTGAGGTGTGGAAAGCATGGTAATGTGTGTGCTACTTTAGGTCAAATTTTGGAACTGACTCTAAGGTAATACGATCCAGTCCCCTTTTTATAGACAATAAAACTGAGGAATAGAGAAATTAAGCAAATTCCTGAAGGCCACACCACTAGCCAGTGACAGATCAAGCCTTAGAACTCTTATCTCCTACTTCTCACTCCAGTGCTATTTTCTGTACAGCTCACTGTCTGGGGCCAGGATAGTTTTTCATTTTTTCCCCAGCATTATTGAGACATAACTGACATATAACGTTGTGTAAGTTTAAGGTATACATGATGATGATATACATATATATTGTGAAAGTTTTGCTAACAATAAAGTTAGTGAACACATTCTTCACATCATATAATTACCATTTTGTTGTTGTTGTTGTTGTTATGTCGAGAACATGAAACTCTAACCTCTTAGCAACTTTCAAGTATACGACATAGTATTGTTAAGTCTAGTCACCATGTTGTACAATAGATCCCTAGAATTTAGTCATCTGATGTAGTTTGAAAGATGCAGAAGAGATAGGGATAAGGAGGGAATGAAATTAGAGGGGCAAAGAAGGGAAAGGTGGGCAAGTTTCTAAGCAGAGCAGGATTTAGTCTTCACATAGTGTAAGAAGCCAACAGTAGCAAGCAGCTCTGGTCTGGGAGAAATTTCCTTCAGAGTCAGTCATGTCCTTACTATGCCTCCCAAGTAAATAACCCTAGGAACTACCAAGAAGGTATGCCTCCCCACAGCATTTGCCTTATTGAACAAACAAAAGCTACTGAAAATTGATGTTGAAATCAGAGCTGTCGGGTTTTGTTAGCATCCCAAGTCTTTAAAACTCTGACTAAAAATTACCCAAATGACAAAAAAATTACCCAAATGACTAAAATCTAAGTGTCCCTAATATACAGAGCAAGGAAAGAGATACCTGACAGAGAGGTTCAAAAAAGTCCTGTTCTTCAGTCCCACATTTTCCCTCCTTTATTTTATGTAGGTACAATAAGAAAAAAAGGTACCGGCAATCAATTCTGAAAATTGCTGTTAATTATGTACCTACCAGGTGTTAGCTTTTGTTATTAGCTATATCTCAGCCAAATGAGTTTTCTGATCTGTAGTGTTATTCTTTTTTTATATATAAATTTACTTATTTTATTTTTGGTTGAGTTGGGTCTTCGTTGCCGTGTGCAGGCTTTCTTTAGTTGTGGTGAGCAAGTGCTACTCTTCGTTGTAGTGCTAGGGCTTCTCTTGTTGCGGAGCACAGACTCTAGGCACGCGGGCTTCAGTAATTGTGGCTCACGGGCTCTAGAGTGCAGGCTCAGTAGTTGTGGCTCGTGGGCTTAGTTGCTCTGCAGCATGTGGGATCTTCCCGGACCAGGGCTCGAACCCCTGACTCCTGCATTGGCAGGTGGATCCTTAACCACTGCACCACTAGGGAAGCCCCTGTAGCGTTATTCTTTAGTTTGTCATGGCTCTTTGTTTTAATTAAAAAAACTCGTAACATAATAAATTGAGCTGAAGAATTATCTCTGCATGATGCACTTGTTTTTTTTCTAGAATACTTCTTTAGTTACAGTAATAAAAGCTGATTTATCTGACATTCTGGCAGAGATTTTTGTTACCTGGTATTTCCATACTTCAATATTATAATGAGAATTAATGTTTGTAATGATGACCCATAGACAGTGTAAGAGGCTAAATTACTTATTGGATCATCAAATAAACAATAAGGAATATTATGGTTTGGTCTATTCTGTAGTATGGAAAACAGGTATTCCATATATGATGTATATGGGTATGGTGTGTATGGTAACATAAACCATAATACTCTACTTACCTGAAATGGAGAGTTCATTTTCTTTCCTTCTCCCTTTCACCTTTATTCCACAGAATCCTAGCTCAAGAATGGTAGGTTATTTCTTCCCAGTTTCACCACATGCCTGCCAAGTGGTCATAGAATCAATGCTGAGTTACTACAGGAGACAAGAAACGTAACCATTTCACAAATGCAGGTGATTACATCTTTGCAAAAATGGCACACACTTCCTTATATGGAGACCTCTTATGACTTCCACTGACTGGTCCTAGGGCTATTCGAAACAAGTGTTTTACATGACACAGACCTCCAAATATTTGAAAACAGCTCTATTTTTATGACTTGAAATATCCCCAGGTCCCTAAGTAAAATATGATATGTTTTAAATGCCTCATTTTCATAGTAATAAATAAATTTTTGTCCAGTGTCTACCCTGCACCAGGAACTATTGGAGACGAAGGGGGTAAATGGGAATAAGCAGAAGCAGAAGTTGAGGCAGACACAAAAGCACAAAGAACCATTTAATCCCTACTAAAGAATATGGATGTATTTTGAAAGTAATAGGCAATAAAAGAAGATGTTTTAAGAAAAGAGGTAGGAAACTCAGGTTTGTGTTATAGAATGATTCCTCCAGTGATGTGATGAGAGTGGGGGTGAGCAGCACAGACACAGGTGACCAGTGACCATAACAATAGACATGCCAGTTACTCCAAGAATATCCCACAGAGCAGCAGACCACCTACAAGAGAACCACCTGAAGGCCTTGTTAAAAATAAAAATTCCTGAGCCCGCCCTGACCTGCTAAATCCAAGTCTCTGGGGGGCTGTGCAGCCCAGGGATCTACCTGTTATCAAGTTGTCTCTCAGACTCTCATGCCCACGGTCTGAGGGCTAGGTGTTGAAAAGCCTCGGCGGCAGCAGTCACAGTTTGTTTGTCAAGTGAAAGCCAGCAGGCATCCAGACCCCAGAGTCTGACCCACAAAGGCAGAATGCTAGGAAACACCCTGACCCGGGGCAGGGACACACCCGGCCCTCCTGCACCCTCTCCCCTCACTCATTGCCTGGCTGGTGCCTTCTCTCCCTCGGGGTCAGGCCTAAGCATCACCTCCTTGGACTTCTTTCCTGGCTTCCTACTCCATCTTACACGTGTTCACAACACCTCTCTATTTATTTCTTTGTGTTTCTCATGATTTGTAATCACACGTCCATGTGTGTGGCTCCTCATAAGTTCCCCACCAACTAGACTGTAAGCTCCCTGAGGTCCAGGCCTGTGTTGTTCTCATTGCTGAGCTCCCACAGCACCTAGTGCAGGGCCAGGCACAGGATACGTGGCAGGTAAATATTTGGGGATGAATGCATGCATCAGTGGATGGATGGATGGGTGGGTGGGTGGGTGGGTGGTTGGGGAGGCACTGCTGGCAGCCCCAGCTGGGACGACAGTGCTGAGTGGCAATCTTCTGCGGAGTCAGTCCTGGCTGCTCTGTTGGCGAGGTTGCCTACAACACCATCAATGGAATTGAAGGTGACAGGGCCCAGGGCCCTTCTCTGAACGTTCCTGGCTCTTGGCAGAATCCTCCGTCACTCCCCAAATGGAAAGCAAACAGAAGCCAAGGCAGCCAGGTCTGGGGTAAGAGGCCAAGGGAAGCAGCCCCTTTTTCTCCTGTTAATCTGTCTTTTATTACAGGGTGGGGGTGGTCTCAGCCAAGAACCCAGAAGGTTAGAGGGAAATTATGTTTCCTCCCCCACAGCCCTTGCTCTGTCCTATTCAGAGTTGTGGGCAAACGTCCTGTAAGCCCACGAGCACTGGTCTCCATGGCAGTGTTCCCCAGGATGCCTCGAAAATGAGGAGGCCCACACGAGCGTTTGCAGGACATCACATGGGGTGTGCACCCATAGGGACATATCCTGAAGGGCTGGCCCAGGCAACTTGCAAACCACATGTTCTCATCACCAGAATGTCGTGCTCCTTCTGGAATGAAAAGCCAGGTCCCAGTGACTTGAACAGATCAAACTCTGGAGAACGAGGATCTGATGAGATGCACATAGCTACCGTCTACTGAGAGTCTCTCAAGGCTGTGTGCTGACTGCTGTACAGTTTGCAGCAATCTTTTGAGGTGGGCACTATTGTTGTCCCTGTTTTACAGATGAGAAGACTGAGGCTTTGTCGGGCTAAGCAGGTTTGTTACTGTCACGTACCTCAGAAGAGACAGAGCTGAGATGTGAACCCCGGGCAGCCTGGTTCCAGAGCCCACGCCCTGAATCGCCACACCGTCTGTATTGCCTCCCTTGTACAAGTGAAAACTCAGGCACAGAGAAGCCAAGCGGTGTGCCCAGGGTCACACAGCTGGCTAATGGCAGAGCTGGAACCAGAAATTAGGTCTCCTCTCCCCACTCCGGCTCTCTACCCCACATGGCTCTGTCCCTCTAGGTACAATAGGGATGGACAACTTGTCCTACTTTACCCAGCCAAGCAGAGTGCTAACAGCAGAGACCGAGTTCTCTTCAATTCCGTGACAGTATTTCCTTGACTGCTCAGCACTCGGACGTTCTAGGGCTGAGAAGCATGGTGGGTCAGGCCTTCTGTGTTTGTCCAAAGCTTTTGAGAAGGCTGACACCCCAGACCACCACGCTGGTCACCCTACAGTGAAGAGCCTGCCTGTGCCCCATCACCCTCCCGAGTCCCCGGGTCTCAAGGACTCCGTCTCACAGGCCCTTTGGGGGAAGCTTCCACGCCGGCCACTGCGTCTCTTCCTCCCCTTGGCTTTCTCTCTGGCTAGCTGTGTGGCCTGGGGCCCGGTGGGTCACCCCCACCCAGGGCTTTTAATGAGAAGTTTTGTCATGCTCAGGCAGCAAAGATGAATAATTCAGCAAAGGGAACTCAGGGAATGTTATTCTTTCAGTCCTTTGACAGTGGGAGAGACAGAAAAGGACTGCATCTTATTCTGGGAGGGATGGGGGAGGAGTGACAGCCGCATGGGAGAGGAGAGGGAGGAGAACGAAGGCTGTACAGAAGTCACTAACAGTGTCAGCTTTCATTAGTTTTAAACAGAGAAGTTACTGGAGATCAGAATATCTTGTTTAACGAGTCCTCTGACTCCAGTGAGGAGGGCGGATGGGATTGGGGGCTAGAATAGAGGCAGGAAGAACAGAGAGGAGGCTACTGCATTTATTCAGGTTTCAGTTGCAACAAAAGGAAAAAGGAAGAACGGACAGTACTAGGTGTGGTTCACGAAGGCAGAGTCTAGGATGATTCTGAACACTGACCTCAGAGAAAACTCTAATTTGTTAATTTCTCTCTTAAAATGTGTCATTTTAGGGCTTCCCTGGTGGCGCAGTGATTGAGAGTCCGCCTGCCGATGCAGGGGACACAGGTTCGTGCCCCGGTCTGGGAAGATCCCACATGCCGTGGAGCGGCTGGGCCCGTGAGCCATGGCCGCTGAGTCTGCGCATCTGGAGCCTGTGCTCCGCAATGGGAGAGGCCACAACAGTGAGAGGCCCGCGTACCGCAAAAAAAAAAAAAAAAAAGAGAGAGAAAAGAAAACTTGATCCAAAACAGCAGAATACATATTCTTCTCCAGTGCACAAGGAATATTTTTCAGGATAGATCATATGTTATGCAATCACGCAAAAGTCTCAATAAATTTAAAAGGATTGGAATTATGCAAAGAATGTTTCTCTGACCACAGCAGAATGACATTAGAAATCAACAACAGAAGGAAATTTGGGAAATTCACAGAGATGTGGAAATTAAATACTTCTCACCTAAATAACCAATAGATAAAAGGAGAAATCACAGGAAAACTAGAAAATACTTCAAGATGAGTGAAAATGAAAGTATGGCATGCCTGAAATTAGGGAATGCAGTAAAAGCAGTGCTTAGAGGGAAATTCATAGCTGTAAACACCTATATTAAAAGAAGCAAGCTCTCAAATCAGTAGCTTAACTTTCACCTTAAGAAACTAGAAAGAGTAAATGAAAAACAAAACAACCAAAAGAAAGGAAATAACAAAGATTAGAGTGTAAATAAATGAAATTGAGAGTAGAAAAACAACAAAATCAATGAAATCAAAAGTCGGTTCTTTGAAAAGATTGAAAAAGCTGACCAAATTTAGGTACACTGACCAAGAATAAAAGAGCAAAGGCTCAATTTATTAAAATCAGGAACCAAACATAGTCTTATAGAAAGTTTTAAAAGATTATAGGGGAAACTATGACCAACTCTAAGTCAATAATTTAGATGTGATGGACACATTTCTAGAAAGGCACACACTGCTGAAACCGACTCAGGAATAGAAAATCTGAATAAATCTATAACAGGCAAAGAGATTGAATTAATAATCAAAAAACTTCCCACAAAGAAAAGCCCAGGACCAGATGGCTGCACTAATGAATTCCACTAAACTTTGGAAAAAGATTAACACCAATCATTCACAAATGATCCTCAAGAGAGGAGGAAGGGACACTTCCCAACTCATTCTATGAGACCTGTATTATTACCCTGATACCAAAGTCAGATAAAGACATCACGAGAAGAGAAAATACAGACCAATAACCCTTATAAATATAGAAGAAAACAACCTCAACAAAATACCAACAAACTGAGTCAAGAAACATATAAAAATGATTATATACCAACCGGGATTTATCTCAGGAATGCCAGGCTGGTTCAACATACAAAAACCAATCATTGTAATACACTACATTAATAGAATAAAGTAAAAAAGACACATGATCACTTTAATAGATGACAAAATTGAACACTCTTTTATGATAAAACACACATACACATGTGCACACACACAGCAAATTTGGAATACCAGGGAACTTCCTCAACCTGATAAAAGGCATCTGTGAAAAATCTACAGCTAACATCATGCCTAAAGAGGAAAGACTGAATGCTTTCCTCCTGTGATCAGGAATAAGACAAGATGTCCTCCCTCTCCACTTTTATACATTACGGTAATGGAAGTTCTAACCAAGGCAATTAGGCAAGAACTAGAAACAAAAGTCTTCCACATTGGAAAAGAAGAATTAATATTATCTCTATTCACAGATGATTAATATTATATATTTAAAATTTTACAGAAAGCCCAAAAAACTATTAGAGTTTAAAAAGTCCAACAAAGTTGCAAGTTACAAGATCAACACACAAAAATCAGTTGTATTTCCACATACTAGCAGTGAACAACCCAAAAGGGAAATTAAGACAATTTCATTTATAATAGCATCAAAAAGAATAAGATGCTAAGAAAAAAATTTGACAAGAAAGTCCAAGACTTGTACACTGAAAAATACAAAACGTCATTGAAAGAAATTAAAGACATCCTGTATTCCTGAATTGGAAGACTTAATATCGTTAAGATGGCAATACTTCCCAAATTGATCTAAAGAATCAACACAATCCCAGCAAAATCCCAGCTGGCTTCTTTGCAAAGATTGGCAAGTTGGTGCTGCAATTGATATGGAAGTACACAGGATGCAGAATAACTAACTTGAAAAAGGAGAACAAAGTTGGATGACTCATACTCCCAAATTTCAAAACTTACTACAAAGCTATAGTAATCAAGACAGTGTAATAATGACAAAACAATAGATGTATAGATCAATGGAATAGAATTGAGAGCCCAGAAATAAATCCTTACGTTTGAGGTCAATTGGTTTTTAAGAGGGGTGCCAGGATAATCTAATAGGGAAAGAATGGTCTTTTCAACAAATGGTGCTGGGACAACTGGATATCCACATAGAAAAGAATGGAGTTGCACCCCTCTGCCTCACACAATATACAAAAATTAATTCAAAATGGATCATAGACCTAAACATAAGAGTTAAAACTATAAAACTCTTACGAGGAAACATAGGTAAAAATCTGTGACCTTGGATTATACCATGGATTCTTAGATATGATAACAAAATCAAGAGCAACAAAGGAAAAAATAAATCAGAAATTCTTCAAAATTAAATACTTTTTTGCTTCAAAACTACCATCAAGAAAGTGAAAAGGCAACTCAGAATGGGAGAAAATATTTGAAAATCATGTATGCGATAAGGGATTTGTAGCTAGAATATGTAAAGTACTCTTAAAACTCCATAATAAAAAGACAACCCCAAATAATCCAATTTAAAAATGGGCAGGGGCTTCCCTGGTGGCGCAGTGGTTGAGAGTCCACCTGCGATGCAGGGGACATGGGTTTGTGCCCCGGTCCAGGAACATCCCACATGCCGCAGAGTGGCTAGGCCCGTGAGCCATGGCCGCTGAGCCTGCGCATCTGGAGCCTGTGCTCCGCAACGGGAGAGGCCACAACAGTGAGAGGCCCGTGTACCGCAAAAAAGGAAAAAAATAAAAAAAAAAATAAAAATGGGCGAAGGATCTGAATAGCTATTTATCCAAAGATATGCAAATGGACAATAAATATAACATACAATAGACATATGAAAAAATGCTCATTATTAGTCATCAGGGGAATTCAAATCAAACCATAATGAGATACCACTTCACACCCACTAAGATAGCTATAATCAACAAATCAAATAATAACAAGTTTTGGCAAGGATGTGGAGAAATCAGAACATTGATACATTGCTGTTGGGATTATAGAATGTTCCAGCCACTGCGGAAAACAATCTGGCAGTTCCTCAAAAACTTAAATATAGCATTACCACATGATTCAGCAATTCTACTGCTAGGTATATACCCAAAAGAATTGAAAGCATATGTTCTCACAAACACTTGCACAGTAATGTTTATTGTAGCATTACTCATACTAGCCAAAAAGTGGAAAAAATCCAAATATCCATTAACTGAAGAATGGATAAAATGTGGTATATCCAGGAAGATGGCGGAAGAGTAAGACGCGGAGATCACCTTCCTCTCCACAGATACACCAGAAGTACATCTACGCGTGGAACAACTCCTACAGAGCACCTACTGAACGCTGGCAGAAGACCTCAGACCTCCCAAAAGGCAAGGAACCCCCCACGTACCTGGTTAGGGCAAAAGAAAAAACTAAACAGAGACAAAAGGATAGGGACGGGTCCTGCACCAGCGGGAGAGAGCTGTGAAGGAGGAAAAGTGTCCACACACTAGGAAGCCCCTTCGCGGGTGGAGACTTCGGGAGGCGGAGTGGGGGAGCTTGGGAGCCGCGGAGGAGAACACAGCAACAGGGGTGCGGAGGGCAAAGCGGACAGATTCCAGCGCAGAGGATCGGGCCGACCGGCACTCACCAGCCGAGAGGCTTGTCTGCTCGCCCGCCGGGGCGGGCGGGACTGGGAGCTGAGGCTCCGGCTTTTGTCGGAGCGCCGGGAGAGGACTGAGGTTGGCGGCGTGAACACAGCCTGCAGGGCGTTGGTGCGCCGCGGCTGGCCGAGAGAGAGTCCGGGGAGGGGTCTGGACCTGCCGAAGAGGCAAGAGACTTTTACGTCCCTCTTTGTTTCCTGGTGCACGAGGAGAGGGGATTAAGAGCGCTGCTTGAGAGGGCTCCAGGGACGGGCGCGAGCCGCGGCTAAGATTGCGGAGCCCAGAGACGGACATGGGACGCTGAGGCCGCTGCTGCTGCCGCCAGGAGGCCTGTGTGCGAGCACAGGTCACTAGCCACACGCCCTTCCGGGGAGCCTGTGCAGCCCGCCACTGCCAGGGTCCCGGGATCCAGGGACGGCTCCCCCGGGAGAGCGCACGGCGCCCTCAGGCTGCAGCGTCACGCCGGCCTCTGCCGCTGCAGGCCCGCCCCGCACTCCGTGACCCTCCCTACCCCCCGGCCTGGGTGAGCCAGAGCCTCCGAATCAGCGGCTCCTTTAACCCCGTCGTGTCTGAGCAAAGAACAGACGCCCTCCGGCGACCTACACGCACAGGCGGGGCCAAATCCAAAGCTGAGCCCCTGGGAACTGTTAGAACAAAGAAGAGAAAGGGAAATCTCTCCCAGCAGCCTCAGAAGCAGCGGATTAAAGCTCCACAATCAACTTGATATACCCTGCATCTGTGGAATACCTGAATAGACAACGAATCATCCCAAATTAAGGAGCCCTGTGGATGAAAGGCTCTTGGTGCTGCAGCCAGGAGTCAGTGCTGTGCCTCTGAGGTGGGAGAGCCAACTTCAGGACACTGGTCCACAAGAGGCCTCCCAGCTGCACATAATATCAAACAGCAAAAATCTCCGAGAGATCTCCATCTCAACGCCAGCACCCAGCTTCACTCAACGACCAGCAAGCTACAGTGCTGGACATCCTATGCCAAACAACTAGCAAGACAGGAACACAACCCCACCCATTAGCAGAGAGGCTGCCCAAAATCATAGTAAGTCTACAGACACCCCAAAACACACCACCAGACGTGGACCTGCCCACCAGAAAGACAAGATCCAGCCTCATACACCAGAACACAGGCACTAGTACCCTCCACCAGGAAGCCTACACAACCCACTGAACCAACCTTAGCCACTGGGGACAGACACAAAAAACAACAGGAACTACGAACCTTCAGCCTGCAAAAAAGGAGACCCCAAACACAGTAAGATAAGCAAAATGAAAAGACAGAAAAACACACAGCAGATGAAGGAGCAAGATAAAAACCCACCAGACCTAACAAATGAAGAGGAAATAGGCAGTCTACCGGAAAAAGAATTCAGAATAATGATAGTAAGGTTGATCCGAAATCTTGGAGATAGAATGGACAATAGAATGGACAAATTGCAAGAATCAGTTAACAAGGACCTAGAAGAACTAAAGATGAAACAAGCAACGATGAACAACACAATAAATGAAATTAAAAGTACTCTAGATGGGATCAATAGCAGAATAACTGAGGCAGAAGAACGGATAAGTGACCTGGAAGATAAAATAGTGGAAATAACTACTGCAGAGCAGAAAAAAGAAAAAAGAATGAAAAGAACTGAGGACAGTCTCAGAGACCTCTGGGACAACATTAAACGCACCAACATTCGAATTATAGGGGTTCCAGAAGAAGAAGAGAAAAAGAAAGGGACTGAGAAAATATTTGAAGAGATTATAGTTGAAAACTTCCCTAATATGGGAAAAGAAATAGTTAATCAAGTCCAGGAAGCACAGAGAGTCCCATACAGGATAAATCCAAGGAGAAATACGCCAAGACACATATTAATCAAACTGTCAAAAATTAAATACAAAGAAAACATATTAAAAGCAGCAAGGGAAAAACAACAAATAACACACAAGGGAATCCCCATAAGGTTAACAGCTGATCTTTCAGCAGAAACTCTGCAAGCCAGAAGGGAGTGGCAGGACATATTGAAAGTGTTGAAGGAGAAAAACCTGCAACCAAGATTACTTTACGCAGCAAGGATCTCATTCAGATTTGATGGAGAAATTAAAACCTTTACAGACAAGCAAAAGCTGAGAGAGTTCAGCACCACCAAACCAGCTCTACAACAACTGCTAAAGGAACTTCTCTAGGCAAGAAACACAAAAGAAGGAAAGGACCTACAATAATGAACCCAAAACAATCAAGAAAATGGGAATAGGAACACACATATCGATAATTACCTTAAATGTAAATGGACTAAATGCTCCCACCAAAAGACACAGATTGGCTGAATGGATACAAAAACAAGACCCATATATTTGCTGTCTACAAGAGACCCACTTCAGACCTAGAGACACATACAGACTGAAAGTAAGGGGATGGAAAAAGGTATTTCATGCAAATGGAAACCAAAAGAAAGCTGGAGTAGCAATTCTCATATCAGACAAAATAGACTTTAAAACAAAGACTATTAGAAGAGACAAAGAAGGACACTACATAATGATCAAGGGATCGATCCAAGAGGAAGATATAACAATTGTAAATATTTATGCACCCAACTTAGGTGCACCTCAATATATAAGGCAAATACTGACAACCATAAAAGGGGAAATCGACAGTAACACATTCATAGTAGGGGACTTTAACACCCCACTTTCACCCATGGACAGATCATCCAAAATGAAAATAAATAAGGAAACACAAGCTTTAAATGATACATTAAACGAGATGGAGTTAATTGATATTTATAGGACATTCCATCCAAAAACAACAGAATACACATTTTTCTCAAGTGCTCATGGAACATTCTCCAGGATAGATCATATCTTGGGTCACAAATCAAGCCTTGGTAAATTTAAGAAAATTGAAATTGTATCAAGTATCTTTTCTGACCACAACGCCATGAGACTAGATATCAATTACAGGAAAAGATCTGTAAAAAATACAAACACATGGAGGCTAAACAATACACTACTTAATAATGAAGTGACCACTGAAGAAATCAAAGAGGAAATCAAAAAATACCTAGAAACAAATGACAATGGAGACACAACGACCCAAAACCTGTGGGATGCAGCAAAAGCAGTTCTAAGGGGGAAGTTTATAGCAATACAAGCCCACCTTAAGAAGCAGGAAACATCTCGAATAAACAACCTAACCTTGCACCTCAAGCAATTAGAGAAAGAAGAACAAAAAAACCCCAAAGCTAGCAGAAGGAAAGAACTCATAAAAATCAGATCAGAAATAAATGAAAAAGAAATGAAGGAAACAATAGCAAAGATCAATAAAACTAAAAGCTGGTTCTTTGAGAAGATAAACAAAATAGATAAACCACTAGCCAGACTCATCAAGAAAAAAAGGGAGAAGACTCAAATCAATAGAATTAGACATGAAAAAGGAGAGGTAACAATTGACACTGCAGAAATAAAAGAGATCATGAGAGATTACTACAAGCAACTCTATGCCAATAAAATGGACAATCTGGAAGAAATGGACAAATTCTTGGAAATGCACAACCTGCCAAGACTGAATCAGGAAGAAATAGAAAATATGAACAGACCAATCACAAGCACTGAAATTGAAACTGTGATTAAAAATCTTCCAACAAACAAAAGCCCAGGACCAGATGGCTTCACAGGCGAATTCTATCAAACATTTAGAGAAGAGCTAACACCTATCCTTCTCAAACTCTTCCAAAATATAGCAGAGGGAGGAACACTCCCAAACTCCTTCTACGAGGCCACCATCACCTTGATACCAAAACCAGACAAGGATGTCACAAAGAAAGAAAACTACAGGCCAATATCACTGATGAACATAGATGCAAAAATCCTCAACAAAATACTAGCAAACAGAATCCAACAGCACATTAAAAGGATCATACACCATGATCAAGTGGGGTTTATTCCAGGAATGCAAGGATTCTTCAATATACGCAAATCTATCAATGTGATAAACCATATTAACAAACTGAAGGAGAAAAACCATATGATCATCTCAATAGATGCAGAGAAAGCTTTTGACAAAATTCAACACCCATTTATGATAAAAACCCTCCAGAAAGTAGGCATAGAGGGAACTTTCCTCAACATAATAAAGGCCATATATGACAAGCCCACAGCAAACATCCTCCTCAATGGTGAAAAACTGAAAGCTTTTCCACTAAGATCAGGAACAAGACAAGGTTGCCCACTCTCACCACTCTTATTCAACATAGTTTTGGAAGTTTTAGCCACAGCAATCAGAGAAGAAAAGGAAATAAAAGGAATCCAAATCGGAAAAGAAGAAGTAAAGCTGTCACTGTTTGCAGATGACATGATCCTATACATAGAGAACCCTAAAGATGCTACCAGAAAACTACTAGAACTAATCAATGAATTTGGTAAAGTGGCAGGATACAAAATTAATGCACAGAAATCTCTGGCATTCCTATATACTAATGATGAAAAATCTGAAAGTGAAATCAAGAAAACACTCCCATTTACCATTGCAACAAAAAGAATAAAATATCTAGGAATAAACCTACCTAAGGAGACAAAAGATCTGTATGCAGAAAATTATAAGACACTGATGAAAGAAATTAAAGACGATACAAATAGATGGAGAGATATACCATGTTCTTGGATTGGAAGAATCAACATTGTGAAAATGACTCTACTACCGAAAGCAATCTATAGATTCACTGCAATCCCTATCAAACTACCACTGGCATTTTTCACAGAACTAGAACAAAAAATTTTGCAATTTGTATGGAAACACAAAAGACCCCGAATAGCCAAAGCAATTTTGAGAACGAAAGAAGGAACTGGAGGAATCAGGCTCCCAGAGTTCAGACTATACTACAAAGCTACAGTTATCAAGACAGTATGGTACTGGCACAAAAACAGAAAGATAGATCAATGGAACAGGATAGAAAGCCCAGAGATAAACCCACACACATATGGTCACCTTATCTTTGACAAAGGAGGCAGAAATGTACAGTGGAGAAAGGACAGCCTATTCAATAAGTGGTGCTGGGAAAACTGGACAGCTACATGTAAAGGTATGAAATTAGATCACTCCCTAACACCATACACAAAAATAAGCTCAAAATGGATTAAAGACCTAAATGTAAGGCCAGAAACTATCAAACTCTTAGAGGAAAACATAGGCAGAACACTCTATGACATAAATCACAGCAAGGTCCTTTTTGACCCACCTCCTAGAGAAATGGAAATAAAAACAAGAGTAAACAAATGGGACCTAATGAAACTTAAAAGCTTTTGCGCAGCAGAGGAAACCATAAAGAAGACCAAAAGACAACCCTCAGAATGGGAGAAAATATTTGCAAATGAAGCAACTGACAAAGGATTGATCTCCAAAATTTATAAGCAGCTCATGCAGCTTAATAACAAAAAAACAAACAACCCAATCCAAAAATGGGCAGAAGACCTAAATAGACATTTCTCCAAAGAAGATATACAGAGTGCCAACAAACACATGAAAGAATGCTCAACATCACTAATCATGAGAGAAATGCAAATCAAAACTACAATGAGATATCATCTCACACCAGTCAGAATGGCCATCATCAAAAAATCTAGAAACAATAAATGCTGGAGAGGGTGTGGAGAAAAGGGAACCCTCTTACACTGTTGGTGGGAATGTAAATTGATACAGCCACTGTGGAGAACAGTATGGAGGTTCCTTAAAAAGCTACAAATAGAACTACCATATGACCCAGCAATCCCACTACTGGGCATATACCCTGAGAAAACCATAATTCAAAAAGAGTCATGTACCAAAATGTTCATTGCAGCTCTATTTACAATAGCCCGGAGATGGAAACAACCTAAGTGTCCATCATCGGATGAATGGATAAAGAAGATGTGGCACATATATACAATGGAATATTACTCAGCCATAAAAAGAGACGAAATTGAGCTATTTGTAATGAGGTGGATAGACCTAGAGTCTGTCATACAGAGTGAAGTAAGTCAGAAAGAGAGAGACAAATACCGTATGCTAACACATATATATGGAATTTAAAAAAAAATGTCATGAAAAACCTAGGGGTGAAACAGGAATAAAGACACAGACTTACTAGAGAATGGACTTGAGGTTATGGGGAGGGGGAAGGGTAAACGGTGACAAAGCGATAAAGAGGCATGGACATATATACACTACCAAACGTAAGGTAAATAGCTAGTGGGAAGCAGCCGCATAGCACAGGGAGATCAGCTCGGTGCTTTGTGACCGCCTGGAGGTAACGTAAGGTAAATAGCTAGTGGGAAGCAGCCGCATAGCACAGGGAGATCAGCTCGGTGCTTTGTGACCGCCTGGAGGGGTGGGATAGGGAGGGTGGGAGGGAGGGAGACGCAAGCAGGAAGAGATATGGGAATATATGTATGTATATAACTGATTCATTTTGTTGTGAAGCTGAAGCTAACATACCATTGTAAAGCAATTATACTCCAATAAAGATGTTTAAAAAAAATGTGGTATATCCATACAATGGAATATATATTATTTGGTAATTGGATATTACTTAGAAATTGGAAGATATTTTATTGGCCAAAAAAGAACAAAATACTGATATATGCTACAACATGGATGAACTTCAAAAATATTATGCTAAGGGAAAGAAGCCAATCACAAACAACCACATATTGTATGATACTATTTACAAATTTTTAGAGACAGAAAGTAGATTAGTGGTTGCCTGGGGCTGGAAGGCTGGGGGTGAGAGAATGGGAAGCGACTGCTAATGGGCATGGGATTTCTTTTGGGGGTAATGCAAATGTTCTAAAATTGATTGTGGTGATGGTTGCACAACTCTGTGAACACACTAATACTCAATGAATTGTACACTTTAAATGGGTCAGTTTTTTTTCTGTGGATTATATCGCCATAAAATTGTTAAAAAGCAATCTATCGCACACTGGAAGCCTGGGGTATGAATTTATTTTCATATCTAACTGCAAAGAAAAGAAGAAGCAAAGAATAGCCTAGTCATTTCCCAGTAAAGCAAAGGCTGCATACATTACAGTTCATTTCTATACAGCCACCTAATAGATTTTACTTACCTTTGACATATATCAGACACTCTATATATCCAACCAGAAAAATTATAAGCATCCTCAAAAGCAAAGGATTCCATTGCAGGGCAACTATTTATTTGTTTAATTTGGACCTCGGGTGGCTGAGAATTGAGTTGATCATACTCCTCAGTTCTTAGTAAATTTTTGTCATCATTCTGGGCAAGGCCTCTCTTTCTCTCCCTGTCTCTCTATTTTTCCTTCTTCCATGATTTCTACTCCCATTTCCCTCTCCCACCCCAGGCATCCACTCTAATGTATTTAATAGTCTTTAAACATGCTGGCATCCCCTTAAATTATGTGCTAGTGCTTTATGTAGTACGTATTTTTTAGCTGTTTATTTTTTATTTTATTGGAGTATAATTGCTTTACAATGGTATGTTAGTTTCTGCTTTATAACAAACTAAATCAGTTATACATATACATATATCCCCATATATCTTCCCTCTGCGTCTCCCACCCTCCCACCCTCCCTATCCCACCCCTCTAGGTGGTCACAAAGCACCGAGCTGATCTCCCAGGGGCTGGGGGGTGGGGAGGGGGAAATGGGGAGGTGTTGGTCAGGCTACAGGGTTTCAGTTATACAAAATAAATAAGTTCTGGAGATCTACTTTACAACATAGGACCTATGATTAAAAGTACTGGATTGTATACTTAAAATTTTGCTAGGAAGTTAGATCTTAGCTTAAGTGTTCTTACGCAAAAGGAAAAACAAAGCAAAACAAAGGGGACAGAGGAAACTTCTGGAGGTGATGGCTAAGTTTATGGCATTGATAGTGATGATAGTTCCACAAGGTATACTTATTTCTAAACACATCAAGTTGTAATATATTAAATATCTACTTCTTTTTGTATGTCAGTCATACCTCAATAAAGTGGTTAAAAAATTCTTAGTTCCACCATTTATCAGCTTGGAACTTTGGGCAATGTACTTAACCTACATCTGTGCTTCAGTTTCTTCAACTTTATCATTGATAATAATAGTACTGACCTCTGAGTTGTTATGAAGCTTGCATGAGTTAATATCTGCAGACCACTAAGAATAACATTGGCACACAGCAGAAGTTATATGTGCTTGCTGTTATTATATTTCCAGGTTGTTATTCATATTACAGGATTGTCTGGTGAAGCAGGTAATTTATTTATACTCCAGTAGGGTGAACAGAGTGCAGAAAATAGCAAACAAATCTAGAGAGGTTCAGGCAGGTTTTCCAGTGGCCATTAGAAGACCTGTCACCGTTTAACAGAAACAGGGTACCTTAGAAGGTGGCAGACCAACTGGTAAGGGCAACTCTGAGCCACACTCCTAGGAGGGGACTAGAGTTATAAGAGACAGTTGTAGCAATCCAAAATGGGGACAATCGTACTATATATGATGTACAAGGTGAGTACTCAGGCTGGGAGAATGGGGTGCAGGAATGGAGGAAGGGCCATTAATATCAACATAGGGGTCACAGCAAAACCCACTCCTAGAGACATCATTGTACGCAACTGTAAGCCCAGGAAGGCAGAGGTGGAAGGAATGAGGCAGAGCCTATAACAGATCCACTCTTTCAGTAACCCTGTTTTAAAGCAAAAATTTCCAGATATTTTAGAACTGAAAAGTATTACTTCTTTTATTTTAGTTTATTTCATCATCTTTCCCTAAAATTGTATGGCATATGCCTTTAAAAATTAAGCTGCATTAAGATCTTTTTTATGTCTTTTTTTGATACTCCTTGAAACAATTGCAGAACCCCAGGATGTGGAGAACAGCCCTGGGAATTAGCTCCCCTAGGCTCTTATTATGCGAAGGAGGGTAATGAACACTATAAAAGCCTTTCTAACCTGTGAAAGTAAAAGCTTTGGGCATGGAGCCATTTTAATTCAAATTTATATCTATTTCTAGAAGGGTTTGCCAAACAGGGTACATTCCAGTATGACGTATTAAAAATGACAAAGAGGGCTTCCCTGGTGGCGCAGTGGTTGAGAGTCCGCCTGCTGATGCAGGGGACACGGGTTCGTGCCCCGGTCCGGGAGGATCCCACATGCCGTGGAGCGGCTGGGCCCGTGAGCCATGGCCGCTAAGCCTGCGCGTCCGGAGCTTCTGCTACGCAACGGGAGAGGCCACAACAGTGAAAGGCCCGCGTACCAAAAAAAAAAAAAAAAAAAAAAAAGACAAAGAGCCTGGAGTTCTTATTAGGGTTGGAGTATCAAATCTGCCCAGGTCTGGTTGAGAGATGTTATTTCACCATAGAACCCATGTATTAACTCACTCCAAAACCACATCTAAGCCCAGTCTTTTAAAGGTTTCTGTATTCTGGAGTTTGAAGTGGAGGCTGGGGGGAAAAAACAGACTTAGAACAGTTTCTTTCTTCGTCTTTCAATCCTGACCACCCTGTGCACCTCCAGAGGGGAAAGAGAAAAACAAAGAGAACCCAACAAAGCAAGAGGTTGTTTTGGAATGGTTTCAACAACTTAGAAATGGATTAAATTACTAAAGTGCTTGAATGTGCTCCAGAAAAACATCCAAAACACAACATCAGTAATCGTAATGAGTTTACCTTACTCCACCACTCAAATAAAGCACAGCCATTTTTGATACAGAGATTGCAGAGAAATGTCTCCACTGTAGCCTTCTGGATAAATATAGTATAATGAATGACACCCACAAAAACATGCTCATAGGAAACATAGTCACTGTTGTAAAGTACTGCTTTTTAAAAATGCCGCTTAATATAGGTCACTGACATCACAAGGCAGAGCAATTCACTAAAAGTAATTCTGTGGGAGGCAATATGAAATGATTCAAGTATATTGTCACCTCTTGGTCTGGTTTAAATCACAAAGAGATTTTAGACTCTAGACTGAACCAGTTCTCAAAGTTTTGCTTGTCTGTCCACGTGCAGGTGGGGTAGAAAATGGCAGCATTTATGCAAGGAGTCACCATATCCATCTGAACACCAAGAATTGTCAGTAGAATAAATGAATGTGTTCATGCATGTGGACAGCAATAAAATAAAAGCTCATTTTAAAGTGTTATTGAATGTTGATCATTGTTGAAGTTGAGTAAAGGATATGTGGAGTCGATTGCAACATTCTCTACTTCCGTGTATATTTGAAATTTTCTATAAGAAAACATTTTAAAAGAGTGCTATTCAGTATGGAGTTTTCTTAAAAAACTAAAAATAGAGTTACCATATGATCCAGCAATCCCACTCCTGAGAATGTATCCAGAAAAGATGAAAAATCTAATTTGAAAAGATATATGAACCCCAATGTTCACAGCAGCACTATTTATAATAACCAAGACATGGAAACAACCTAAATGTCCATCAACAGATGAATGGATAAAGATGTGAGATATATATATATATATATATATATATATATACACACACACATATATATATATATATACACACACACGTATATACACACATATATATAACGGAATATTGCTCAGCCATAAAAAAGAATGAAACAATGCCATTTGCAGCAACATGGATGGACCTAGAGATTATCATACTAAGTGAAGTCAGACAGAGAAAGACAAATATTATACACTATCATTTATATGTGGAATTTAAAAAATGATACAAGTGAATTTATTTACAAAACAGAAACAAACTCACAAATATAGAAACAAACTGATGTTTACCAAAGGGGAAAGGGGGGGAGGGAGGGATAAATTAGGAGTTTGGGATTAACAGGTACACACCACTATATATAAAATAGATAAACAACAAGGACCTACTGTATAGCACAGGGAAATATATTCAATATCTTGTAATAACCTACAGTGGAAAAGAATCTGAAAAAGAATATATAGATATAGATATAGATATGTATATATGGATATGTATAACTGAATCACTTTGCTGTACACCTGAAACTAACACAACATTGTAAATCAACTATACTTCAATTTTTTTTTACATCTTTATTGGAGTATAATTGCTTTACAATGGTGTGTTAATTTCTGCTTTACAACAAAGTGAATCAGTCATGCATATACATATGTTCCCATATCTCCTCCCTCTTGCGTCTCCCTCCCTCCCACCCTCCCTATCCCACCCCTCCAGGCGGTCACAAAGCACCGAGCTGATCTCCCTGTGCTATGCAGCTGCTTCTCAATAGCTATCTACCTTACGTTTGGTAATGTATATATGTCCATGCCTCTCTCTCGCTTTGCCACAGATCACCCTTCCACCTCCCCATATCCTCAAGTCCATTCTCTAGTAGGTCTGTGTCTTTATTCCTGTCTTACCACTAGGTTCTTAATGACATTTTTTTTCTTAAATTCCATATATATGTGTTAGCATACGGTATTTGTCTCTCTCTTTCTGACTTACTTCACTCTGTATGACAGACTCTAAGTCTATCCACCTCATTACAAATAGCTCAATTTCGTTTCCTTTTATGGCTGAGTAATATTCCATTGTATATATGTGCCACATCTTCTTTATCCATTCATCTGCTGATGGACACTTAGGTTGTTTCCATCTCCTGGTTATTGTAAATAGAGCTGCAATGAACATTTTGGTACATGACCCTTTTTGAATTCTGGTTTTCTCAGGGTATATGCCCAGTAGTGGGATTGCTGGGTCATATGGTAGTTCTATTTGTAGTTTTTTAAGGAACCTCCATACTGTTCTCTGGGAAACTCTTTACATTAAAAAAAAAAGAGTGTTATTAAATTAATAGTAAATTTTCAATGTTTTCTCACCCAATTGATGGTAAAAGTACAGCCACTATCATGGAGGAGGCCTGAGAAAAGGTTTTACTTTAGAAAGAGATTTTCATACTCAAAATGGTTTGGAAAAACTGCTACAGAGTATGGTCTCTAATGTGGGATTTGTGTACTCTATGAGACTGCAACATGATCCATTAGAACTAGTGTTTATATTAATTTTTAATCTTAAAAGAAGAAAAACTGTTTCATTAATATCTAACATAAAGATTGACTGATGTCATCACTCAGTCTGTCAAGGAAAGATGCCTTTTTAACAATGGGTGCGAAAGGAAGTGTTTTTCAAAGTAATAGGTCATAGAGAGAGCTTTTTTGTTTGTTTTTTTCGGTATGCGGGCCTCTCACTGTTGTGGCCTCTCCCGTTGCGGAGCACAGGTTCTGGACGCACAGGCTCAACGGCCATGGCTCACGGGCCCAGCCGCTCCGCGGCACGTGGGATCTTCCTGGACCGGGGCACGAATCCGTGTCCCCTGCATCAGCAGGCGGACTCTCAACTACTGCGCCACCAGGGAAGCCCGAGAGAGCATTTTGATAACAGATATTTGAAGATGTTTTCATCATCTTGTAATTTTGTTGCTGAGAGCTAAGTGTGTCACTATTTGCACAGTTGTAAGAAAAACTGTAACGGGACGTTATAAACTTGCCTAAAACAGTCTACCCCAATAGCTTGAACTGGTTTGTAAAAACATTTTAATGTGCAAGAGCCACTGATTGATGTCAGGGAGAGTGGAAATTTAATAGCCAAATTTTAATAAAAAAACCTTTGCGTAAATGAAAAGTTAGTAACAGGATTTACTGAGCACAGCTAATGTCATACTGCAGCCATTTAGATCTATGAATCTTTGTGAGATATCGTTTCTAGCTATGACATTCATTGGAGCCAAGCCTTACTTTAAACTGAACTCCATATTCCAAAATGTTAAACCATCAGTTCAAAATTAAGGAGGCATATTCAATCACATTGTTCTCACTAAAATATTTATAATAATATGTTTCAAATAAGAGATAGATTTACATATATAATCAAATAAACTTTATTTCTAAATATTATTTCATATTTATCTCATACTTTAAATGTTCTGTTTTGCATGCTTTATAAGGTGTATAATATACTAGTAAGGCAGTACACAAATATCACATTAATTTTTTAAAGATAAGTGTATTACACGTAGTATCAGTTCCACTATATTGATCTCAGCTGTGAGATCATTTGAGCCTCATTTCTTTTCAATAGCAGTTCTGTAATCACTATTTCTGTCTATTCTGTGATTGTTCCAGTTTTCTAACTCTTCTTGGGTCCATTTCAGAACTTTATATTTTAAGAGGAGACATTCTGTGTTCTCAAGATTTTATAATAAATTGCCAGATTGTTGTACATAATCATCTCTAATATTTTTAATCTCTTCCATCTTTGTATCTCCTTTCTTGTTACTAACATGGTATAATGTTGCCTTCTTTATTTTTATTTAATCAGAATCAGCAGGGAAATATCTACTCTATTAGTCTTTTCAGATACCAACTTTTGGTTTCATTTATATTTTCAACTCTTTTTCTGTTTTCTAGTGAATCAACATAAGCTTTTATCTTAATACCTACCTCCTGCTTTCATTTGTTTTACTTTGTTTTTCTTTTTCTCATGTCTGAGGTTATATACTTTGTTCATTTGATTTGGGTCTTTTCTCAAAATTAAATATAAGATTGTGTACAGCTATACAATTTTCTAGAAACCTAAGTTTGAAAAAGAGTGTTATTCAGTATGGAGTTTTGGGAATGAAATCTTTTCTTTGTTATTATATTTTAAAAAATTTGGGGTTTTTTTTAGTTATGATTTCTTATTTGGTTAAGGGATTACTTATAAGCATTCCTCAGTTTATAAAAAAATCATTTTGGGTCCACTTTTCATTGTTTATTCTTAGTTTTATTGGATTATGATGGAAGAATGTGGTCTGTTGACTTTCTACTTTTGGTAAATTATTAAAGTTTCTTCTGGTCAAGTAAAAAAAGATAAGTGTATTATATTGATACATTTTAATACCTTTTTATATGATTGCATTCAGAAAATCTTCTCAAATTTTAGTGTGTACACACATCATTCTAAGATCTTGTTAAAGTTCGGCATCTGATTCAGTAATTCTAGGGCAGGACCTGAGAGACCACATTTCTAACTAGGTCCTGGGTGATCTTGATATTGCTTGTCCTCAGACCACACTTGGAGCAGCAAGGTCATGGGGCAAGGGGAAGGTGGGTATGTTTTACTATAGGATTGCACAATCAAAAATATGTGGAGATGACTAGGGGATGAATGGACTACACTCCCTGCAGGTTGTCCTCCATAACTACTATTTCTCTCAGTGGAGTTTCTGGTAGGGACCGAGCTGTAATGACTGATGTTCTGCTCCCTGACAAGCACCTGGATGCAGCTCAGCTCTGCAACTTTAGCAGTCAGCTGAACTGAGATAGACTGGCCATTCTCAAATTCAAACTGATGTGACCAGTAATGGTGCATTGCTCCAGTCTGGAGCTGATGGATAATACCTGCTGCTGCCTCATAGGACTGATGTGAGGATTAAATGATATCAGACGTCGAAAATATTTTGTAGAGGGCTTAGTAAAGTGTATCTATTATTGTTGGAGGTGTGGCTGCCTGTGGACTGGGCCAAGATCCTTTTCAGATGGTTATTTTGTGTCTTCTTTAACACTGAGACAAACAGGCCATCAAAACCCCGTGTCATAAAACGTGACGTTAAAAAAATTTTTAACCCAGAAGTATTTGAAAGTGGCTATAACCACCTCAGCTACTAAAAGCAAAGAAACAAACAAACAACACACACACACACACACACACACACACACACCACAAACTCAGTAAGCACCCAAAGCACTGGCTTTAAGAAATGTAATTTACTTGTGTGTCCTACCAAATATACTAGCTGCAGAATATATCCTCAAGTACTTGATTTATGGAATTATTGACACTATTTACCAATGAGAAGTTGGGAGCATCTACTGAAAATGACAAATTTGTTTACTGATATGTAAACTTTCTTTCTAGAAATAATTAGCTGAGACATTTGTTTACTAAGATCACTCGTAGCTTGTGATAATAATATCATCTGCAAACAGAAGAATGTTTATGTTTGCATTTTTTGTTAATGTGGACTGATTTCACATTTTAAATCAAATAAGATTTCACCAAATTCATACCTAGTACATTTGCGGGCATGGAAGAGAGCTTTGATTGCAAGGGCCACAATTCCCTTCTTTTTTTTAAAGCTGTTCTACATGTGAGCTCAAGTCATCAGATAAAATTAGAGCTACCTAGTGAGGATGTGGGGAAAAGGGAACCCTCGTCCACTGTTGGTGGGATTGTAAATTGGTGTAGGCACTGTGTAAAACAGTATGGAGGTTTCTCAAAAACCTAAAAATAGAGCTACCATATGACCCAGCAATTCCACTTCTGGGTATATACCTGAAAAAAACAAAAACACTAACTTGAAAAAATACATGCACCCCTATGTTCATAGCAACATTATTTACAGTTGTCAAGATATGGATGCAACCTAAGTGTCCATCAACAGATGAATGGATAAAGAAGATGTGGTATATATATACAATGGAATACTACTCAGCCATGAAAAAGAACAAAATTTTGCCATTTGCAGCAACATGGATGGACTTGGAGAACATTATGCTAAGTGAAATAAGTCAGACAGAGAAAGACAAATACTGTATGATATCACTTATATGTGGGATCTAAAAAATACAATAAACTAGTAAATATAACAAAAAAGAAGCAGACTCACAGATATAGAGAACAAGCTAGTGGTTACCAGTGGTGGGTGGGGAGGAGCAATATAGGGATAGGGGATTAAGAGGTACAAACTATTCTGTATAAAATAAACTACAAGGATATATTGTACAACACGGGGAATTTAACCAATATTTTATAATAACTATAAGTGGAGTATAACCTTTAAAAATTGTGAATCACTATATTGTACACGTGTAACTTATATAATATTACTCTGTACATCAACTATATTTCAAATAAATGGTTTTTAAAAAAGAACTTAATCAGAAAAAAATATTTAAAAAACTAGAGCCACCTATAAATTTGCAAGTATCAGCTCACTTGTTTGGTTCTAATGTTGTAACCCTCAGAACCCAGCTTTGTGGTTTTTCCCTTTTCATGTTTGAAAGGTAGAGCTTCACATAATACATGGAGTATCAATTAATATAGTTCGTTCAGAGCCCAGAGCTGGCCTACTGTCCATGTTGGTGAACAAAACAGTAGAAGTCCTCTTAACATTTTTCAACCCTAAATACCATAGCATGTCAGGCCTCTTTCTCTAGACACAGAGTCACATGTCTCCATCTTCTTTTACTTGACTCTGTTTCTCATGGGACTGTACAAGTTTCTCCCTGATTCTGTTTTCTCCACTTTTTCTGTCATAGGATGTTAGTCTCATTCTTTACCACACTTCCAGTCTCCCTCCCTAACCCTTTTTGTCTTTAGTTGAGTCCTCTGAGGGCAGAGACTGTCTCTGTTTTAGTCACAGCTGTATTACCATCATCTAGCATAACACTCGGCACAGAGAATTTGTTAAATAAATATTTGTTGAAGGTTTGAATAATGTTAAGGTTGAATTTCCTTTGCTTATTTCATGATGTGGAAAACACTCATTACTTTATCTTACTTTTCTTTCCTTTGGAATAAATTTGATCAATTCAAGGAGTTCCAGAGCAGGAACACATAGACACCAAAGTTTCCAGGACAATAAAAATTGTGAAAAGCTTTTTGCTTGCTTCAAAGTGGACATGGAAAATCTTTCCCAATTTATAGATGTTGACTTGAACCCCTTACCTGCTTATTGATGTAGGAAAAGGCCAAGTATGATTTTTTTAAATGTAAGAATGAATATTTCTTACACAGTGGGATTTACTAAGCCAAAAAAGGAATGGCATTTTGTTACATGCTATAACATGGATGAACCTTGAAAACACTATGTTTAGTGAAATAAGCCAGACATAGAAGGACAAATATTGTAGATTCTACTTACACTAAGTACCTAGAATAGGCAAGTTCATAGAGACAGAAAATAGAATAGAGGTTACTAAGGGCTGGTGGGAGGGAAAATGGGGTTGTTACTGTTTGATGGTTACAGAGTTTTTGTTGAGGATGATGAAAAAGTTTTGGTTATAGACAGTGGTGATGGTTAACACAACACTGTGACTGTATTTAATGCCACTGAACTGCATATTTATAAATGGTTAAAATAAATATTATTTATGTATATTTTACCGCAATAAAAAAGGGGAATTAAAAAAAAGAATGAATATTTCTTCCCTCTGTTACTTAATATTCATCAAGCTAACCATGAATGTCAAAATAGACACACTATCTGTGCTCACAGTATGAAAAATCAAAGAGAGAAGTACCTTGTGTCTTATACTATTACCCTCATGGCTTCTCAGATTTAGCCTGGATGGGAAAAAAAGGCAGGCTGAATAGCCTGTGTTTATATAAATCCTGATCTGTGTGCCCTCTGACTCCCAAGATGACTGAGTGGGTGGAAGCACGCACATGCATTGTGACAGTGTGTACATAAATACTGTCACATGTAAGGCCAGGAGCAGGGTGACATAGAGAGCAAGTCACAAGTTGTCAGGACTCTAAATTGAAGTTTTGTTTTTATCAGGGCCCTAGAAAGCCAGAGCCACGTGAAGTCATGGCCCTTAACCACGACCTCTCCCACATACTGAGGGGAGAATTCAGATGCCCACTGCAGTCAGCCGGTCAGATTGCTTCTCGCATGCTCCCTGCCTCCACTCTGCTCCACCCTGGAACTCTTCTCCGCTATGGCTGAGGCTGAGTGAGATCCTTGAGATCATATCTTTATCCCCTTTCTACCCACATCACCCCCAAACTTGAAACTCCCAGGGTTTAGCACAAAGCTTAGTAAGTGCCCAATAAATATTTGTAGACTGAATTAGTGAATGAATGAATGTTGCTCTGGCCAAAGCCGCAGCTTCCACACCCTGCATAACTGCACTCAGTACTGACCCTGAAGATAGGAAAAGCAGTACAACTGATGCTGTAAGAAAATGTTTCTTGTTTATACTGCTGCATCTTGATCTTTGGCTGATCTAAGCACAAAGAGAACTCTTTCAGTTCAGAGAAAAGAGGTTTATGGTGTGTGGCAGAGCTAAGAACAAAGGGCTCAATTGACAGACTGGAGACACTCTCAGCTTCTGAGAGCCTGGAAACTCCATCTATAGATCGGTCCCAGAGGGCAGAGCCAAAAAAGGGCAGATGGAGAACACAGCTTTCTTGGGAACTGGTTTTCCACTCCTCTGAGGCAAAAATACATCACTCTATAGCACCCTGAATCAATTCTCCAAAATATAGTGCTGTGTCCTTGTTTGCCAGTGTCTAAAAATAAGTCCTTGTCATATTTTTATTCTCTTTGTCTTAAAGTCATCCAACCAGCCTTGCTTGCAGAATATTAACTGCAGTGAAGCAGAAACCAGGAGATTAAATTGAAGCTACCTTTGAACGGAGCTCCTCAACTGATGACTGACTTGTTGCCCCCAAGCTAAACTCTCCTTTCTCTCTGATCATGCTCCTTGCCATCTGCAACTACGGGACAATGAATTGACAGCTAACTTTAAGTCAGCTTTCTTTAGGCTGGTCATTAGAGCGCCTACTGTCTGACAGTGTCAAATTCTAGCCTAGGGTTGTGACAGGGATTTAATGCTGTGTCCCAAGTGGGCTACTGGGCTGGCCATTAGAGTAACAGGTGTCACTAATTTATCTTAACCCTGCCCCGCCACAGACTGTTTAAATTCACATTGCCCTTACCATATCTGCTCTGCCCCTACATTAAACCTTTCAACCAGTACTTTCCAGATAAAACTAAGCATTATTCATGTATGAAGCACTAAGTGTTATTTTTGGAATAGACAACAATTCCAAGAAAAGTTAACAATAACTGAATCCTATACACACCAGGGCTGGGGCACCATTGTCATATTAAAGAAGAAACCATACTTGACTCTGAATTAGTAGAACGATACTTTGAAACCCAACTTCTAAGAGAAAAGAAACCTTAAAATGCAATGAGTTGGTAGCAAGACCTGAGTTGAGTTCTAGTCCAAGCTCAGATACGTATTTATTGGATTATTGGATTCCTTTGGGTACTTTATTTGCCTCTATTTCTTAGTGCCTCCAGCTATAAAAATAGAAGTGATTTATCTACTCTTTATTTCAGAAAATTGTTGTGGGAATGACTTGTATGACCTGAAAAATAAATAAGCTCCTTAAACAAAGCACAATAAAAGTACAATTATTTTGAGTTGCTATTGTAGGGTTAAATAGAACAATTCAATCAAAAGCCACAGTGTTTGAGAACATTCTTAATTTTATTTTCTTTAATTTTATAAAATACATTTTGTAAGATAAGTTTCTAAAAGTTTATCCTTTATGTGTGTTAAAAATGGAATTCTATATCAGAAATGAAGGAAATACTTTCAGTTGATTAACTCTCTTCATGTGTGTATATGTGTGTATGTATGCATGGGAGGTTTTCAGGGAAGGGTTGGTTATTTGTTATGTTATTAAATCAAAACAAAACACAAGGTATGGATTACTTCACTTTCCTTGATCTTGATTGGTTTCTTACAGAACCTTTTCCATCTGCTCCCTCTATGCAGCCTGGAAGCTTGTCTTGTATACTGTTCTGAAAGCAAATATCAAGTGTCTTTTTGTAAACCTTACATCTCCTTAAACGTTGTTGAAACCACTTTGGGGGAGAAAACAAAACGACTCTTTACAGCAACAGAGCCACATACAGCCATACCCATAAAATCTTTCCCTTAATAAAGACAAATCAACTTTTTATTTTTTAACCCAAAGTTAAAACCCAAACACAGAAAGGGAAGACTGAAACCTGGGAGCTATTCGAATTTCAAACTCTTTCCACTTCTCCTTTTCCATGGAAGCTTACCAACTGAATAGCTGATGGCTGGTGCATTCAGATATATGATCTGCACCAGGAGAGAATAACCTGTATGTTAAACCTAACTCTTTAATACACCAAGGTAACATGGCTAAATCAAATCATCTCCCGCCAGCTAGAAAGAATGATCAAATAGGTTATTCAAACTGAGGTTCAAATTCACCAAATCTGTTTCTGCAAAGGACGGAATAATTGGTCTAAAATCCCAAGAGATGCAATAACTAGCCAATTTTACACATCATTTGCGTTTTTTAATGTCCAATTTTCATTTGTTAAAGAATCATAACCAAAGAATCGTTCTCCAGACCTTTCTGGTACAACCCCAAACAAGCGATAGACAAACTGAAAACTGTGAAATGTGCATCATTCTGAAACAAATCAAGATCTTCAAATCACCTGCTATGACTGAATGGATAATACCCCATGAAAAGAGCACCATTGTGAAGATATGACAGAGGCCGAAGTACACAACTAATTAACAGAAAGAAGACATGCTATCCAAAGAGTTATCTATCCTGTGTCTACCAGAGGGCTGGCTCAGTTTACACCGTTAGCCTCTAGCAACTGCTGCTCCTTAGGCCAGTCTTTTTTCGTATGAGCTAGTTTCTCTCTATCCTCAGCTCCTTGGAAACCACAGGGTTGTCATGGTAGCTGTTATCAAGGAGAAGGGAGTGAGAAAATGCTGACAACACCTTGTTTCTCTTCTCTAACGAGGTATAAGGCCAGGTGCCCCCTTTGTCTCCACAGACACTACGCTCCCCTATGCTATAAGTAAGGTTGGCTGAGTTAGGGCTTAAATAGTCCATTGCCATCGGGGTCAGTGCTCTCTTTCTATGGGTGAAAGATCCTTGCTTTGACCCCCTTCTCCCAGCTGCAATAGGTAGATTTGGGCAAATGCTCTTATTGTTTTGCTGGCATTCTTTTATCTTCTATCTTCAATGGTAATAGGGAGACAGGAATGAGTTCTCAGTTTTGTACACCAACGAGGATATATTTGGCCTCCAAAATGGCAAGGGGGCCAGGTACATCCCTTTTCTCTACCTGAGCATCTTTCTTTCCACTTTGTTTCCATCAGTGGAAGTGCCCTTTGAGAAGAAAACACTTCCTGGTCCTCAGGAGATGCTTGAAAATTGAATTGAGCCTCCATTTCTTTGTGACTTGCAGTTGGGGAGTCACCATCTTAAGCATTTCCCATTTCTAGCAGGAACCAGCTATGAAGCAAAATGACTAAAAGAGGTACGTAAGAGGGGAGAGTCCACGGAGAGACATTAATCACCACGAGACTCTCCTTTCTTGTTACACTCGTCAAGTAAGAAGAGGGCCAGTCAGTGGCAAAGGCAAAGAGTTAACATGGGAGACGCAGCATTGTAGGCTGTGTGGTTAGAGCCTCGCTATTAGAGAAAGGAAAATTTCTACAGGATATCAGAACTTGGTGCCTCGGCCCATGAGTTTCAGGACGGCAAAGTTGTAAGTGGCAGCAATCATGAAGGTGAGCTGTAGGTAAGAGAAGAGAGAATATGAGTGAGAGTAGAAAAGGCTCCCTCCTCCACTCCTTTTGGAAACGAGGAAGGGTAGAAATAAAATCATAGTTAAATAAAGAAAAAAACTCCTGTTCTGCAAAAAGCAGCACATCCAGGCTTTTGCCCTGTAAACTTCACTAGAAGTCCTCTCTGAGACATTTCCTTCCAATGGCCCAGGCCCAGAGAATCAACTCGACAAGGAATTTTTCCACACCTCTGCTCAGCCCAGCACTGAGTTTTCCTCAGGAAAGTGAACACTAACTGGGCTCTGCCATCATATCTTACGTGTCTGAGCGACCTGGATTCATAGGGTGTTTGCTGTAGACGCATAGCCACACCGTGCAGCACAGCCTTCCCCTGCTTAATGCATCCATTTATTTCACAAGATGAGGAACAACTCGACTCCGTAGAAAAGCCTCAGCGGTGGGGGCCAGGAGTGCTGCAAGCTGATCCTTGGTTGATCACCACTTATTCAGTGACTGGAGATAAATTGCTTCACCCTTCAGTACCCCGGGTTCTTAATCTGAACAATGAATGCACTACATTGACACTGAGCCGAAACACCATCCATAATAACAATTCTAATAATGTTAAGAGGTCCTTCCAGTATTTTCAGGAGAGTAACTAAATCCCTTGGAGAGCATCCAAGATGATTCCTATTTACAGTATATAGAATTCCAGGCTACCAAGAATCATGTTTAGTAAGGTTTCAGTGTTCTTGTCACTGATCTGACCGGAATGTGTTGAGAATTAACTATAATTTCTGACTGCAAAGCACCTGGCAATGTTACATGCTCTGTAAATGCTCTATCTTATTATTCTTGACCACGAATCTCTTTCCTCTTCCTCACACCACTTTGCTTGTTCTTATCTCATTTCTGAAAATTTTCTGCCTTGCCAACCCAAAGTAGAAGGCCACAGTCTCTACACTCTGCTGTCTCTGCCCAGCAGCTTTTCTCCAGCACTTCAAGGTTAGAAGGAATCTACCTCTTTTTACCTTTCAGCAGAGCTGTACCCAAGCTATCCCAGGACCACTTATTTTCCAAGATCATTAAAAGACAACTCACCAGGGAAACCAGTGTTGCTGCGGCCCCCACAAATGCAGCAATAAACAGGTGGAAGGTCATTTGGAACTGTAAGAAAATGCAAAAGGGAGAACTGGGTCTTGCAACAGCTGAAATAGGCTCTGCTGCAGATCATGAGTGCAACTTTCTGAATGTGTCGATATCTTTCTGTGTGTTAATTTGGCATCTCTAACTAAGTTGTTACATCCGTGAGTGTAGGCCTCCCATTCTTCAATGTACACCATGGCACCTGACCCCATAGCACCCAGAACACAGAATACTCATAAAATAGTATGGTCTTCCCAAATAATCAACTGATTCCCCTGGGTTGTGCCCAGAATCCCAAAACATTTTGCTTTCAAAGAAATAGTTTACTGCCTTCTTCCTCAGGATTTACTTTTATTCCCCTGCCTCCTTTGTGTATAATATCCATTCTCAATACAGTGTTTCCTTTTTCAAATGTACTTTCTTTTTAAATGAGATTGAGAAGTTCCAAACTAAATGTGTTTTATAAAACCTACATATGTCTGGGCACAACCCATTCTCTTGATAAGGTTTTTAAGTAAAAGAATGAAAATTTTCACTTGGGGGATTTTGTCATTAAGCTCTACCTTTACCTAGAGCTAAAAATTTCTCTTTTAAGGGAGGAAGTCTTAGAATGGAAGGCTTTCTCTGCAGCTTTAAGGAAAATAGATATTTTACCATGTATGCTCATTGGCTCAGGCAATATTTTATAGAAGGCAATTTGCTAACTCAAAATCCAGCAAAAAGAAATTGTGGTCCTTAAAATCAAAGTTGGGTAGAAATTTTATGTTACTAGCCATTCCACTGTAAAATAACCCAATGCCCCACTCACCTCAGCTGTTTTGCAGATGGACAGAAGGTTGGAGCCACACACCTTGCCAGGGAAGGCATTCCATGGGAGAACACCTACATAAGACACAAATATCAACCAAGGTAAGCTTCACAGAGTTATGGGGCTATATGGAGCACTTCTTCCATCTTTAATCATCCTGGCTGAAAAGTTGGGTCCTACTGACAATCAGGATCTTCTTTTCTAAAGATTTACCCAAAAAAACAGTTGCAAATTTTTTTGTTTGTTATTGAAATGTGCTGCTTCTGGGTTGGGGACAGCAGTCAACTGGGGTAGAGCAGTGCAAAGAACCAAGAAAACTCCCACCACCTCCAAGAAGTTCCCTTCTCAGGGAAGAAACCTCTCCAGTTTCAATGAGAAGGATTAACAAACTAGACCCAAGCATCCATATTTTTATTTTTCCCCATAATTACCACCTTCCTTACCCTAAGAACCAAATATATAGTGCTTCGATAGGGGGTAGGGGAGCCAAGCCACCTTAACTCACCATACATTCTGGCATCAGCACAGAGACTGCCTATACTGGCAGAGGTCTTGCTGGGGGTGGCAATAGACTGGCAAGTGGTCCAAGTGTTGAAGTAAATGTACACAGGCACAGCAGAGCAGGCAAACACCAGGAGCCACACAATGGTCAGGGCATAGGTGATGCCCACAAACTAAAACAATTGACATGGGGTGGTTAGAAATCAACATCAGCCTGCAGACATTGAAATATAAACAAGGAGATCCTGGAATGGCATGTACCAGACATGAAACCAGGTTCCAGGGATTTCCACCAAATGAAATTAGTAAGCAGGGCACCTCTACCAAATGTCATTGGCAGTATCTACTAGAGAACTGGCCCCAAATATGACAGAGGGTGGGGGGAATGGGTGGGGGTTGGAGTGAGGAGGACCCCTGGGTTAGAGAGGCTTCAGGAGATTGTTTGGGCAGATAAGGTGTGAAGAAATCAAAAGAGATCTTGAAAGAAAGTCGTGCCATTTAAATGCCTTAGGCTGAGCTTAGAAAATGTTCTTTGTCAAAGGACTTTGGATCCCTAGTTATTGAACAAAGCCAATAAGAGATTTAAATTTCCGATCCCAAAACCTTTCTAAGCCAACTGCTAGCCACAAAAGACATCACCACAACCCACAGATGTTCATCCCCCAAAGGATCTTTAACTCTAGAGGCTGGAAACCAATGTATACCTCACTGGAAGCCTGGATAGCCCTCTAACAAAGATAAAGTATTAAATATGCAGATCTACACTAGCCCCCTCTGGGGCCTCCAACAATGTAGGATCCCAGAATATTATGGATTCCATCTTGGAGTCAATTACTTAATTTCTATGATCCACCCTCCCTCTCAGATCAGGTACCTACCTACATCTCAATCCCACGAGTAGCATTTTAAACTCTTGGGCAGTCAGATCTACTCTTGTTGTGGTCCCAGCTAGGAGGGGAGTAAAGGGGTACCAACAGATGGCTTAGAAATGGTCTGATTGAACAAAGCATCCCACGAAACTCATGCTTTTCCTTTTGAGATGAAATTTTCTAGGGAACTTTTAAAAAGTGAGGCTAAGCCAGCTGGGCACCACGTTCTTCCTGACCTTCTCATTTGGCTGCAGCCATCACGTCCTCACTCAAAAGCCAGGCCCCTAAAGAGGACCCAGCCTTGGGTGGGGGTGAGGCCACAGACTCACGCCCAGTTGTCCCCCACCCCCTGTTATTGCCACAAAATCCTGAGGATGATCACCTTGTCGGGATGTCCTAGCCATTTTCCCAAACAATGACACACCCGCTCCAAAGAATGAGCTTGATGTTGGCCTCTGGAACCCCTCCCCTTCTGGCCCCCTGTTACCGTTGCACTCAGGCCCTTGCCGCAGATGGTGGTCTTGTAGTCGCCAAAGATCTGCCTGACTGCGCCGGTGGTGTAGAAGCCCTCAGCCAGCAGGAGGGCCCCATAAAGGAAGAAGAAAGAGGCAGTTCCATAGATGACATACTGGAAAGCATGGATCCTACATTAACAGGCAGACAAAAAGCCAGAAAATCTAATGAATTGAGGACCCAGTTCCCTTGCTGCATAAGTTAGTTGGAGCCTTGAGTGGGCACCTAAACAAGGCTAGGGATTCTTTAGAGGGATCACTAGGTTCTTCCTCTGTGCTTCTACCTTATCTTCATTGAAGTAAAAGAAGATGCTCCTCCCCAACACCTGGTTTACCCTGTAACCTGAAGAACTGGGGCACTACTCTCCTTGACCTGACCCTTCAGAGATGCTCCCTCAGAGGAGAGAGTAGAGAGGAGCTAGGCAAGAAGGAAGAGGGATGAAAGAAGAGGAGTCTAACTTGCCCTAGGAACAGGAGAGGCTTAGTACTGTGCCTGAGCGGACTCAAGTGGTGTGGTAAACCAAGAGAAGCAGCCCCACCCTGTCTAGTCGTGCCTCCCCCGAGTTCTTTATATGGACCACTTCAGAGGCTCCAACTCTGTCCATGTTAATCCTACTTAGCAGAAATTAAAACATGTGGGACAAAGCAAGGGTGGGGTGGGTGTGGTTAGGAGTGGGCTGGCAGGCAGGCAGCACTCCCCCTCTGAATGTGGCACTCTCCCTTCATTTAGGGCTTCAGATGTGGCACAGGTAGAACCTGCACACAGAAGGAAGATCCAGGAATCCTGTCTGTCCCCACACCAATCCCCTACTAGTCACTAAGGTACTGATGAGTTCTGTATCTCAAAGATAGACAGGGTTCGTGGGGGACAGTAGGTACTTACACATTGATGAGATATTCATAGTCCTGGTAGTTTTTGGAGAAATAGGTCTCAATTAGCTTTTCTGTGCCAGTGAGTGCTTCATGTCCACAGCCACAGAACAGTGCCACCCCAAAGAAACACAATCCAGTGGCCACCAGGGAAGCAAAGGGGGCCCCTACGAGACATCTCGCACAGCACTCTAACAAGCCTGAGGACAAAAGAGGGTAAACAGTCAGGGATGGGCAATACATAGCTCATCACTCATCACTCTCCACCAGCCCAGCCAGGCCCTGTGCTCACATGCACGGATGGTAGGGGGTGGGGGGGGGTGTCACCCCAGAGGCCAAAAGCAGGAGAGTCCAGAACCTTAGACTTTTAGAATGTGAGATTGACCCCCCCAAACTATACTTTGTTCCATTCTTGAAGATAAATCCTTACCTTTAATCCCCAGAATGTAAGTGGGTTTTTGAACAATCGGTATTCAGGTAGCCGGCTAGAGAGATGATGCAATCATTCCCTCCTTTCTTCTCATTCTGATTTGTTTTCATCATTTATCAACTCTTATGGAGTACTTACTATGTACCCAGCATTGTGCTAGGTATTATGTGGAGTGTGAAGGCGTAAAGACATAGACTCTGCCACAGGGGACTTGTTTGTCTACTGAGGAGAATGAGCTAGGTAGACCTAATATTTTCAACTAACAATTCCAGGCAGCCAAGTAAATGGTTATAAAGAGTAAATGCCCTTAAAATTCCAGGAAGGGGTGAGTGTAGGCCAGAGATATTGATATTGTCAGACAACATTTGAGCCTTAAACAGCATTCCGGGTGGAGAAACTTTGGAAATTCCATGTTCCTGGGTATTCCTGAACGTTGTGTGTATTTGATGCATGGAATGCTTGATTCTTCTTAGTCTGGATGTGTGGAGAGCAGTCCAAAGGAAAGGAGGGAACTGGCAGAGGATGGGAAATGGTAATGGGAGGATTACTATTATTCTCAGTAATAAACAATGCAGGCTGAATGATTTTTGGACACTTTGCATGGCTGATTTGTCCCCCAATACTACAGTTTGGCCAATGTCCCCACCCTCAGTCCTACCCTGGAGTTCTGTCAAAACAGCTACAAAGAGACTTTATACAAAGTCAACAAAGCATGAAACGTCTTTCTGGAATGGCAAAACACACCAGGGCCTGGGAACACAGGTGTCTTAAAGTGCTAAGAGTCCCTGAGATTCCCCAGACCTGGTACCTCAGGCCTCAAGCCAGTGTTGCTGAGAAGCAGGAAAGGCACGCAAGTCACAGGCTCTGAGAGCAGCGGTGCCCCTAAGTACTAGCCCTGAGCTCTAAGATGTCACATGGAGTGAAACTTAAAAAATATCCAGTAGATGACTGACTAGATGGGAAAAGGATGGCTCCCTCTGGCCTCTCAGCCAGATCCCCAAAAGGTGGAAGAAATGAAAGTGTTAAACTCTTCAGAAAAATGTTATATATACACTGATTTTATCTATCCACATATCATACAGATATGGCATATGAATTATTTTTGTATTTTTGTGTATATATGTAGTATACACATATATAAAATATGTATAAAAAATGTTATATATACACTGATTTTATCTATCCACATATCATATATATATGGCATATGAATTATTTTTGTATTTTTGTGTATATATGTAGTATACACATATATAAAATATGTGTATATATAAAATATGTGTACACACACACACGTACACACAAATAATCAGCAAATGTGCTGAGAAGCTGCTATTTTGGAAAAGCATGTTGGAACTCCTTACACAAATCAAATAAATTGTATTAATTTTTAGGTTTGGATTTTATCCAAAGCTCGCTTGTCTATTCCAGGGTACCAGGGACCGGGGGAGTCCTTTGCCTGAACCTCTTAATAATAGTACAGTTTCTTTTTAGACCTGAGTGCTTGACCATCTGGTGATTTGCCTGGCTGAACTGCATCCATGTGAACAGATTTTGAAGGACCAAATTATCTCTATCGTGAGAAAGTTGAGGCAGAGACATTTACTTATCTCTGTTCTCAGAGCCACAGAATGAGTGAGTCCTCTTACCCACTGTCCCCTAAAATGACAGCCCTTCCTTGGTACTCAAAGAGCCACTTCCTCAAAGATTCTTGTATGTCACACCAGAGACAAGACTCAGAAGCCCAAGCCAAGCAAAATAAGTAGCTAACATTTGCAGCAGAACTGAATTTCCTCCCTTTTCTAAGAACTGAAGCACTGCTGTCAAAAAACTTGGCCTCTGTGGGAAGCAGTGCTTCATTAGAGCTGGCCCACGGGGGGTGTGCGCGTGTGCACACACGTGCCAGGGCGGGGGCACATGCATGAATGCAAATGTTCACATAAACACATGTATATACCAGAGAGAAAACCATAGCAGTTTAAATTGCTCATTGTCCTCAGGAAACATTCAGAAACTGATCTTCCTCTTTCTCAACAGGTTAAGATACTAGATGCATCCTGTAAGTCAAGAAAAGGAGCTTGGAAATAAACAGTGCTGCCATTTTCCTTCTCGGCCTATCCAACTCTTCTCCACCCCCAAACTCTTAGAATCTTCTAGTAAAGAAGGTCTCTGAAGCCTGGGGGTGGGGGAAGGGAAGGTCAGTGACCCCACTGTTCCCTCTCTCCCCAGCACAGGGTCAAGGCTTGGACAGAGCCCTCCATAGCTCCCCTGGACAAAGAAGCCTTGTTTTTCCCTGAGATCTCAGGAGCCTCATTGGTATTCTGCAGGGGCCTGCAGGCCTGGGGGTGGGGAGGGGATCAGACCCAGGGAACAATGGAAGAACTGTTTGTTTAGCCCAGAGTAAGGAGAGTCATCGTCCGCAGCAAGTGACCGTCTTGTGCCCACTCACTCACCCCAGCTTTCTCACCCTGGAAAGGGCTAAAATGGTGGTGCAGGTGTGAGCAGGGATGGAGAAACTTGAACTCTTGCTAACCAAACAGAGAATTCCTCTCTAAGTTTTAGCTGATGCCCCCTCCACGGTTGTAAAGATGAGGAAAAAAGCCACTTTAGTCTATCTGATCCCTCAAGCATCATCCAAATAACCAGAGAGTATCACATATAGTGTTCTTACTGGGTGATAAAGGGCTAAGCCATGGGAGCAACTCTGAATCATCAACTGATATTCTTTCTTCTTACATCCACTTTTCCTCCATTTTCTTAGCGCTCAAATAACTTAGCGCCCCCTTTTCTGCTCCACTGCCACTCGAAGCAAGGTACAAAAGGACATAGGCTTTAATGAGTCTCTAACATGGAGTTGGAAATAAATGGCCCTGGATAAATCTATCACTCTTCAGCTATAAACAGTTCAACAATATCAGCATAAGCATCAGGTGTCCACCTCTTCACATTGAAATGAAATGTTTGTTTTGGGGGCATTTAAGTTCAGCAGAAGTGAGGGATCTCAGTCAGTCAGTCCAAGCAAAAAATCAAATTTTGGATTCCAACTGGGAAAAACTTAGAACATGCAAGAAATTGTGTCATCAAAGTAGTTGACAATCAGAACATTCTGAGAAAGGTCCATTGGGTTCCCTTTGATTTGGGAATGTGTGAACCTAAAGCCAGAGGGTCTCCATTTCAGAAGACTTCACGGTTGAAAAGATATCGGTTTGATTCAGGAAGGCTGTGAGGGATTCTGAAGAAGTTCCTTGGCTCTTGCAAGGACATTCTCACATTTCCAGGCTAAGTATAGACTGCAACATGGTGGAGTTGGCATAAAAGAACTATATAGCAACAATATTACCCAATGCAACAGAATTGGATTAAACCACCTGACTTTGTTGAGAGGTGATAAAGAAAAATAATAACCTTCCCCGGTGTTTTCCTTTCATTTCTGTTCATTGGATTCAGTACAATTATTAAGCATATTAGCAGTAACCTAGACACTATGGGAAACAAAAGGGAATTATAAGGCCCAGTCCCTTTCTTCAAAGACCTTTCAGTCTTATTGGGGAAAACAAACATGTCTGTGAATCAAAAACCAAAGCTGCCTATAATCTAGTGTTAAAATGTGTATAACCAAGTCCTGTGGGCAAAATGTAAGCAAAGGGGAGATATTCAGTGTTGGCTAGATATATCTGCGAACTCCCCAAACTAGTCTAATCAATCTGTGATAGAACTTCAAGCTCTTCTCATTAATGCTCTTCACAGGAGTCTGAAAAGGATCAACGGGACTGCTGTGACTCATCCAGATTCCTCTATCCAAGGGACTGGATTGATCCTGATGCTGTCTCTTTAAGCAGGAGCCAAAAGCTCCCAAGCCCTCCCTCCTTTCCCATGCCCTGGGAACGCCTCAAGGACAAGCTCCGTGATGGAAATTTAGTGTGAATCTGGGAACCCATCAAAGGGAGGAAAGGAAGGGCTTTCATGGAAAGGGATGGTAGAAAGAGACCAATTGTGCCTTGCACAATTCCCAGCCTGTCCCTTGAATCCAGCTGACAAAGGGAGAGATAGAAGAACCCTATACAATAGAGCTAAACAACAGGCAGGCTCATTGAGTGAAAAACTGGCCCCATCTCCCTAAGTCTCTAATCTGAGCTAAAGTCTTACCCTCCTCCCAGAACCCACCCCTTAACCTCACCCCATGAACAGAGGTTCCCTTGATCAGGACCTATCACAGTTGACAGGACCAAGATGCTAGAGCAGCCGTGACTGGTACTGGGGATGGATGGGGATGAGTGGGTGGGTTCTAGGAGTAAAAGAACAATCAACAGGAGGTGCCAGAGACAAAGACTTTTGCTTCTGGCCTTATCCTGACCAGACAAAGCCCTGCCTATAATCTTGTCTTTCCTACATGAAATCAGCACTTATACCACATTCAAGCGCTGGAAAGGGGCTCTGTAGCCCCTGAGGCATGGGAATCCAAGCTTGCTAGATAGTCAAGTCATGCAGAGTTAAACATAAAAGGAATCTCAGGCTCCTCTTTGAACAGGTATTATTATTGCCATGGCAACAGCATCTGGACCACCTTGTTTCCTATGTTCCCTACTCCTCCCCAAACACACACATACAGGCATGCATGCATGGATACACATGTGCACACATGTATGCCAATTTATACCCAAACATTGGGAGACTGGGGTAGAGGCTGGATTGTTAAACTCTATCTCTGACACATTGTCTTTGCCTTGCCCACTTCTGGAAAGGTTAAAGAGAAGCGCCTGGCACTAAGCTGAGAGACAACAGTTTTCATACCTTATTCCTTAGGTTAGTCTCCCACCATTTCCTCCTCTCCCCTTGGTTGCAGTGTGAAGCTGATCTAGGGAACCTTGTTCTCTTCCTCGGGATGTCACTGACTCCTTTCCAGAGCCCTGTCTGGCAGAAAGCTGAGAGGCCAGTGCAGAACTGAACGATCACCTTTAGGACCATTTTAAAATAACCAAGGAGGAATTAATCAATCAGTACTTGTTGAGCTTTTGCTGTGAGTTTGACACTGGGCAGGCCCTGACAGTGGGAAAGGAAGGGAAAGCTACTCTGTTCACTTCCCATGGCTGCTGTGACCCTTCCTGATCAGGTCATTGCCCTGACTTGATGTTCTCTGGACCTGAAGTTCTGTGGGCAAGGAGGGCATTTCTATTGTTGATTTCTTTCAGCACCAGGAATCCTGGGGATGGTTTTCAAGGATTTAAGTTAATACACAAAAAGGTAACAAGGGAAAAAGATTCCACTGGCTGGGGTTCTGCCTTCATAGGTTTGGAGACTATATTTCCCCTCCCACCCATTTCCCAGGGGTTTCTTGGGCCTTGTTACTACTCAGAGAGATTTGAGAGCATAGTTCTAGTTGTCAGGCTATTGAGTAAATTGTTGGATTTCCTAGCACAGAGCCAGAGCAAAAGGTCCTCGAAGCAGAGCAGACCTTTCAATCTGCCTGGCTCTCCAAGAGCGCTTCTGGCTCTGCAGGGCCAAGGTGAGGAGTGGGGTGGGGAAGGCTACCTATGATCATTTTGGTCAGTGTCTCTGGGAAAGGTAAGTGAATGTGCTGGTTTGAATCTGCTTTCTTTTTAGCTCCTGGCATTCTTGCAGCATTCTTGCCATCGTGATGGGATTCAGATAGTCTTCAGGCATTTTGTAAAAAACTGGACCCCTGCTCTGCCTCCACACTTTTTGCCTAGGCTACATTCACTTACTCTGAGCCAGCCAAAACTACTCTGCTCGGCAAACAGCCACCTTTGGAGGGAAGCATCATAGTCTGGTTACCGGGGTAACAGCCACTGTTCTCAGACATCAGGCTTTGCAGGAGCCAATGTTTTGCTGTTCAGTAATGGCATTATGTTACTAAGCAGAGAATAATCAGCTACTGCTCTTTGGCTCTTTTCCGGTTCCATTGTTATCCCAAAGACTCATTTGGAACATCCCTCTCCCAAGTCAGGACAAGTTTTAATGAATTATCATTTCCCCCGTAAACCTTTTGTGTGGACACTACTGAATTCCCTGTTCCTCTTCACTTCCAATCCTACTGGATTCTGTATGGTTGAGGTAGTGAGCTCCCTGTTCCTGGGGGTGATTAAGAAGAAGCTGTAGGAATGTTTAATTGGCTGTTGTAGAAGGGAATCCTGCATTGAGAATAAGCTCAGGCAACTTCTTAAATTCCTTCCAATCCCAGATTCCACGATATAATTTGTCTACTACAATAGTTAAACAGCAAACACTCCATGTCAGAAGTAGTAGCAGTTCAGTACCTTGCTGGAGATGGTCTATTATTTACAAAGTACTTGAGATACTTTGTCATTGAATAACTGAGAACTCAATGGCTACTCCATCATGTGCACCTGGCCCAAGTATGGCCCACCCCCAGGATCTGGGATCCAATACACAACCTCTGCTGTGCCCTCACTATGGTAATCTCCCCTGAAGGAAATCATCCAGCCTCCATAACAGGAAACTATCCCTATGGTCACCTTATTTGTTCCTATCTTTTCCTCAGGGCTTTCATCCTCTAAGGAAGTAATATTCAGCATCCTTCTTTACTCCCTCTCCTTTTTTTAACTCACAAGCTACCCAATCAGCTGCCTTGACATTAGGTAGGGTTCTTGATGTTACCTAGGGCAGGAATTGAGTTCCTCCAACATTCACTTCTCACCTGGCCACACTCAATTGGACAAATGATTCTTACCCAAGTGCACAGAGTACATACAAAGAAAGCCCAAACACTTTGTAAAGAAGAGTCAGCCTGTACATGCATTATTGTATAATAACTGGTATTATTATTATTTACAATTGTTCTAGAGCTTGCCCATTTTCAAAGGACTCCCACATCATTATTATTTGATTTTTATAACCCTGAAAGTAGACAAAGCAGTTATCGTTATCCCCATTTTCCAGATGATGAAGTGATCATTCACAGCAACCTACCCAATGTCACGAAGTTCATAAGTGGCAGATCTGGGATTCAAACCTGGTTGTGTTAACTTCTAGACAAGTTCTCTGCCCTCTTAATTATCCTGCCTGAATACACGCTTCAAAAAGCTCTCTCAGTGTTTCAGGATGAAACAACCTAAAGTCTGACACCAGCTTAGTATAATTGAAAACCTATCTCCGTGGATGTTGTTGGAGCCTTCTGAGTATTACATTCGATGGTGAATACTCAGGACAATTGATTCTCATTTCATTTAGGATGTATTCAAGCTGCTGCTCTTGTTTTGCCAAATGTGAGAAATGTCTACATGTTTCTGTGGCATCCTGTGTGGACAAAGACCCTTGTGCTCTGCACACCTTGCTCTGAGTAGACACCACCAGAGACCAGACCTCAGACCTCATAGCTTCTCTACAGAGAAGCCCTCAGTACTCAAGCAAGTCAGTAAGAGCCCTAAGGTCCCATCAACCTCCTTGTCATAGCAAGGATTTAGAGTCTGAGCCATGGCCTCAGGAAGGCTAAGTCTTTAATATTTGCTACATATGGTCATCCATACATGTGCATGCACGTACACACACACACACACACACACACACACACACACACCCTTACCCATATCCGTTCCCTATGGTAAAGCCATTGAGGACTTTATTTTCATTTCCTGAACCTGAGATTGGCCTCCTCAGCCATGGCCAAGCCTGAGCCCATCTCTCCCAGTTTCCTTCTGATGCCCAGCAGGGTCCAAATTTTGTATCAAGCAAGCAATTATTTTGAACAGCTGAGGGCCAGCCAACATTAGTTTCCTCCAGCAAAACCAGGGATGTCAGCTGACTGGGCCATTACGGGGGCCTGGGAACCAGGGGAAAAGAGAAGGTAGAGGGAAGTGAGGGGGTAGGAGGACACATGACCACATCCAGCCCGCCGGGCACTCTCTCCAAGGACCTGTGGGACTCTCCACGTGCTGCTGGAGTTCTTTGACAATAAAGCATCATTCTCAGTACAGCAAAGGAGTTAATTTAATTGCGTGCTAAGGAATTAAAAAGAAAACAGGTGCCAAAACACAACTCATTTCAACCATTAGAAACCCCGAACCGCAAAGTTCTTGCAAATTCCTGTGCTTTGGCTTGAATCTTCCATGCTAAAGTTTTTGAAACTCACCCATGTCTTTGGGACTCTGATTCCAATTGTAGCCTGCTGGCTAGTCTGCTTTGCGGCTGACTTTGTTCAGCTGGAAGGATCTTGGTCTCTCCAGTCTCCTTCTTCGGTCCTTTACTTTTTCTCTCTGAGTATCTTTGTCCTCTTCTCCTGCAATGAAAAGGGCTTTCTGATTGACAGCCAACCCCCTTAAAGGGACAGGCCCGCTTTCCTCCTCCTCTCCTCCTCCCCTTCTCCTCCCCTTGTCCCCACCTCCTCAGGGATACTCCCTTCTCTAAGGCCTCCATCTTCTTTCTGCTTTTCACTGCCAATTGTCTCATTTTTTTCTTTTTTTTCCCCCCTAAGGCTTGCCTGTGTGGAATTTCACTTTGCTGCAGAGACATCTGGAAATTTGGTTTGGGGGTGGAAATAAAAAGAGGTCCTGCAGGCCTCCAACTGATCTTTGGATCTATTTGGTGTGGGATGGGGCAGCACAAGTGTCAGAAGCCAGGAAGGTAGTAGCCCTGGCGAGGCAGTCAGGGTCTAAAACCTAGATGCCACCTCCCAGTCCTTCCAACTCTGCCCCAACCCCACCCCTCACTCCTAGCTGCCCTTGACCCTATCCACCATTACTCTCCCCACCACCGTTTGGAAAATAAGCGTTCCTTCCCTGCCATCCCAGCCCCAGAAACACAAGAGAAAAGAAAAATTGTCTTTTAAAATAATTTCCTCCAAATCCTTCTTAGTTTCAACTGAATGAGGACAAAACACAAGCTGTTGATTCCACGAACAGATTTTGACCAAGCTGGAGAAAACTAGAATTGTAATCATTTTTATAGACAGGATAACAGAGACCCAGGGACGGGGCAAGACCTGTTGTGCAGGTTCACAGAATAGGCTTAAGAAAAGGTCAGAGTTAGGGATGTGGGTGATTTCCATGGAAGGTAATTGACTTTGACACGAGAACACAATCTGGGAATTAGGTAGTCAATATCCCACCCTGAGAATAGTGTCATCAGAGAGCTGAACCCAGGCTGGTGAGAGGCAGGGACTGGGTTGAGGTGAAGCCATGGGTGCCAATGAGGATGGAGGGAAGGGGAAAGTAATATGGTTCTTTCCTCAGAGAAACGCTAAGAAAAAATAGCCAAGTAGCAAAAACAAGGGAATAAGATACTAAACCTAATAATATTTATTTCTAAAGACTGTGAAGGTATTTGAGTGCCCAGGACTGGGTGGGATTAGCCTATGGAAGGTTTTCCAGAAGAACTGAACCTTAACCAGTGTCTACCTAGCTCCTTGTTCATGTTCCCTATCCCTTCAGGAGTCTCAGAGAGACACGACTCTCTTGACCTTGAGGCCCACATCTTCCCATGGACGGCCTATAAGGAACCTGGTTGGCATATAACTGGAAGAGTACCATTAAGACTCCAGGGAAGTAAGGGATGCTACCTCCCTAATTTTCCCCATGGCTTTGCCTTGGGGTAGGAGAGGAGAGGAAGGAGATATTGAGCAGAGTCTAGAAACTTCCTATGGTGGGGAGAGAGGCAAAATTGTGTCTTACAGTTTTCTCTTTGCGTTGTGACCTTGGTCACGTTTCTGGCTTGGGCTCTTCTGTTAGGAAATAGGTGAATCTTCTGCAGATGCTCTTGTGGGTCCCCTCGGTTCCTGAGTCCTGCAGTAGTTGAGGCTTGTCCAGAGTCCTGGAACTCTATATGCTCTGCTCTTATACCAGCCCCAAGGAGAAAGGATCCCTGTAAACACTGCCCCTTTGGTAGAACCGTATAATAGTAGCTTTCTGGAGCAGACCAGACTAAGGCCATATGACTGATGGTAGAGGGTCCCAGGATCCCTGACGTCGCCAGCCCTGTTCTCCAGCCACAGACTCCACTTACTGAGGAAACTGAGTTGTAGGATTGTGCCAACAATTAACTTCTGGATGGTTGTTGTGAGAATGGCCCTGGAGGAGAGGGGGCACCAAAAGCAAGAAGTCAAATGGGCCAAATGTGTGCCCTCAGCTTCTCAGATGGCAGAAGAAGCTGAGTGCAAACTTTGAGGGTTCTGATTTAGGGGATGAGAGAGATGTTTTTTTACAGCTCGAATAGATGAGACAGCTCCATATGCAGGGGAAATCTCTCAGGCTGAGCTTCTCACAAATCTGCCCCTGGATTCCCAGCAGCAGCTCTGGGGACTGCGAAGCTACTTGGAGGAAAATATGTGTTCCCAGTAAATTCACAGATACCAATTTTTCAACCATATTCCCCAACATTTCTCTTCTCCTTTCCTCCAGCTCTCTTGCCATACTATTCATTTTGTCTTCTCCCCAAGTCTCAATCTCTGTGTCTCTGTTTCTCCATCTCTGTCTCTGCTTCTCTCTGTCTCTCTTTCTTTTTCTCTCGCCACAGTCCTTGATGGAGCATGTCTTCCAGTCTGCACCTTGTTCTTATGCCTGGGATGGCAAAGGGGCTCAGCCAGGTGACTGTGTCATGTTCACTGTCCCTGGTGCCTTAGGATTCCCAGCTCCCCAGGATCTACTGTGTTACAGTGGCTCTGTAGGGCCTGACACTCTGCCTCAGCACCCACTCACCACCCTTTTCCTGAGCCTTTCCCACAGGCCTCGTAGGGTTTTTTCTAGGTCCCCAAGGGGGCTTTTTAAAAAATCTATCCAAACCCACCTATTTCTGTGATTCTGCTTCCAATGGTTCTGCTGGCTGCCCTTGGCAAATATTCTCCAGAGTCCAGCTGGGTCCCCGGCAGTACCCAGGGATTCCTCAAGAGGGCACTGCCAGCCTTCTTGGTGGCAGCCTGCTGCCTGCACTGGGTGCCTGTGGAAACAATACAGGATTGTATGAAACTAGTAAACAGTTTGCTTAATGTAATTCTGATGGTACCTCAGAGGATCTGGGCCCCCTTGATCATAGCTTGCTTTGGTTGTGCAGCTTTCTTGCAAATAACTCCAAAACGTTTGGATATTACCTCCCCTCTCTGCTGTGTGATCCCATATTACCAGATTCTTGAAGGCCACTGGGCAAGTGGGTTCTCTTTGCTCCATTATATAGAGTGAACTCTGAAATTCAGGGAATTCCAGTGAATTTCTCCCAGGAAAGTAAATAAGGGCTCAAGTGCCCAATCTGGCAGGCCACTTCTCCATGTTCTTAAAAAAGATTGTAAAGGGAAACATAGAAGGCACAGTACCTGAGGTCACCTGCTAACACTGGGGCTGCGGAGCTGAGGCTTTGCTTCTCCTCCCCAAGATAATGTCCTCCCAGATCAAATTTAAGAAGGCAAGTGGCTTATTCTTACAGCTTTTCTAGCCCTGGCACAGAGGGCTGGCTAGCAGACAATATATTATTTCCTAGGCACTTGAGCTAGAACTTTCCACACCCAATTTCATGCCGATTGGTGGCCTTGCCTTTCTGGCCAAGAGAACTGAGGGCTGAGGGCCAGAGATGTCACATACTTTGAGCTGGCATGGGGTGGGAGGAAGTAGAGGGTGCTCTTTCTCCTCTCCTGAAGATTCAGAGAGCAGTGCAAGGATGAATGGGGGTAGGGGGTGAGTTGGATGTGTATTTGTGATGAGGAGATGCCCATGGCTTAGGGATAGAGTGAAGGGTAGTCTGGAAGCCAGAATAATCAGATGAATAAGCTCAGGAAAGGAGTGTCTGGGGAGCACCAAATAGATACTAGCAACGTGGAGAAATAAGTTGTCCACATAATCCACCTTCACCAAAATGAAAACTCAGCCAGTCTTGGCACAGTGGTCCCTGCGGAGGGGCCGTATGTTTGATACAATCTCTGAGCACAACAGAAATAATACTACTATCCTTGGCTGTCAAATACTCACCTAGCTTCTGAGGACCAATGTTATTTGTTCTAGTTTGCTGATGGGGTACAGAGGCAGCTCTCCCAATGCCATCCAGCAGGCAAGGGACAGAGCCACCTCTAGAGAATGCACCTCTCCAGACTCTCATTGCTTAGAAATTGCTTGGAAGATTGTTCTGCTTCAAAAGAATGTTTACACAGAGAGCCTCTGGCCTGAACAAGAAGAGCCGGGGGAGCATGGACAGGTTTCAGGCTGCTGTGGCCCAAGTCTCCAACCCTTTGTACTTCTCAGGCTAAGCAGGGTGTCCACGTTCAGCTCCAGGCAGGGCAAGTTACATGCAATTTGTAGATAGTGGGACTCAAAATCAGTCACTGGAGATTAGATAATACTAAGGACTTTCTTATATTTGTTAGGTGTAATAATAGCATGGTAAATATGTTTTTTAAAAGGATCTTATATCAGTTAGAGTTGCATAGAGAACTATTTAGAGGTGAAATGTCATGATGCCTGAGATTTTTTTCCTCCCCCAGAAAATTACAATGGCAAGATTAGATGAAATAGCATTGGTTAAATGTTGAAAATTATTGAAGCTGGGTGATGGGGACATGGAGGTTCATTATACCATTTTCTCTACTTTGTGTATGGTTAAACTTGAGGTCACAAAAGAGGAGTCATTAAAGTTAAGGTTGAACTCTTGCACTGCTGGTGGGAATGTGAATTGGTACAGCCACTGTGGAGAACAGTATAGAGGTTCCTTAAAAAACTACAAATAGAACTACCATATGACCCAGCAATCCCACTACTGGGCATATACCCTGAGAAAACCAGAATTCAAAAAGAGTCATGTACCAAAATGTTCATTGCAGCTCTATTTACAATAGCCAGGAGATGGAAACAACCTAAGTGCCCATCATCGGATGAATGGATAAAGAAGATGTGGCACATATATACAATGGAATATTACTCAGCCATTAAAAGAAACGAAATTGAGCTATTTGTAATGAGGTGGATAGACCTAGAGTCTGTCATACAGAGTGAAGTAAGTCAGAAAGAGAAAGACAAATATCGTATGCTAACACATATATATGGAATTTAAGAAAAAGAAATGTCATGAAGAACCTAGTGGTAAGACAGGAATAAAGACACAAACCTACTGGAGAATGGACTTGAGGATATGGGGAGGGGGAAGGGTAAGCTGTGACAAAGCAAGAGAGAGGCATGGACATATATACACTACCAGACGTAAGGTAGATAGCTAGTGGGAAGCAACCGCATAGCACAGGGAGATCAGCTCAGTGCTTTGTGACCACCTAGAGGGGTGGGATAGGAAGGGTGGGAGGGAGGGAGATGCAAGAGAGAAGAGATATGGGAACATATGTATATGTATAACTGATTCACTTTGTTGTAAAGCAGAAATTAACACACCATTGTAAAGCAATTATACTCCAATAAAGATTTTAAAAAAATATAAAGTTAAGGTTGAAACAAACTCAGAAAAAAAGGAAACACTTTCAAGAGAGATCTCTGATCTTTCTGGGAGGATGCACATAGCCTGATAAGAGTGGCCTGCTTCTGGGGAAGGGGATAGGGGGCTTGGAGCAAGAGGGAGACTTTTCACTCTACGCACTTTAGTGTAGTGGGAATTTGTACAATCAGCCTTTGGTATCCTGGGGTTCGCATCCTTGGATTTAACCAACTGCGAATGGTTGAATACTTGGATGCAGAACCTGTGGATACCAAGGGCTGAGGGTTGACTGTGGAACTTGAGCATCAGCAAATTTTGGTATCTTCACCAGTCCTGGAACCAATCCTCTGCGGATACCAAGGGACAATTGTAATTATATGCAATGCCTTGGTTTTTCTATTGAAAATCTCATTCGAAAAATACTTCAGGCAGATTGAGGGACAGCAGCCTGTGGGTCCCTTGAGTCTGCTCCACTGATGCTGGTGGATCACAAGAGAGAAGTCCTCACCATGACAGATAGGCCAGCCCCCATGCCGCCCACACCCTTCTTTGCCTGCGTTTCCAAAACACTGACCTCCAGCCGCAGGAGAGTACTCCCAGGAACCCCTCCTGAGGTACAGCTGGATGGGGAAGAGGGGTTGCTCTTGTCCTGCTCCCCGTGGGAGGTGAAGACATTAGCCCTTGAATGCAAGAAATGTCCTCAGCACAAGAGGCCGGTTCCTCCACCTTCCAGGGGAACAAGGCCCCTCCTCGCCCCTCTGCTGATCCCACGAACAGTGAGGGCTACGTCTGCCACTGAAGGGACCTGCTCAGGCAGCTGCTCAAGACTCCCTTTCAAAGCTGCTGCCCAGGACTGCCTTTTCAGAGATATGATTCTGCCCCCTCCACCATCATCATCATCATCAAAGTTTGCTGTCCATTCAGAGAAGCCAGGCCAAGCCCTTCATCCCTGGCTGCTTGCCTGATTCAAAGGAGTCGCTCTGGGCTGTGGACAATACCTCACGCAAAGCCACGCTCCTATGGAGTGGATTGTCTACCCTCGAGGCTGTGGTGCCTTCCTTGGGAAACTGTGTCAGCATCCAGGATGGAGAAAAAGGGGAGTCTCAGTTCTCCCTGCTGAGAGCTGCATACTCCACGTAAGCACAAATCATGGGGCCAGAGCTTAGCGCAAATGCCCCACAGGGCTGAGGATTGCTTTCCCCCTCCCCTCTTCCCATACCCTGGGCTGAGACCAGGAGGAATACTGGGTGGTTGCTCTCCCCACCAGCATGGGCTCCTCCTGCCACTGAATAGGATGCGGCAGGCACTGAGCCTTGGGGGAGCTCCCACCCTCCAACCATTCCCCACCTAGGAACTCGATTGCTCTGGAATTGTCTGTGACAGCCAAGGGGGCACAAGGGGCGCAGGGAGGGGTTAATGCACTCCTCCATCCTGGACTGCCCCTTCCTAGGCTGTAGACACCCTGGCCCTTGGAGGGAACTGGGTTCTTTTTTAAAGCACAATTAGTCCAAAACCATAAAGTCTAAGAGGCAATTCCCCTGGAGGACCCTCCAAAGAGGGTTTTACATGCCTCTTGGGTTATCCTTGAAAATCCTTCAAATTTCCTAAAGCACTGCAATTATTTCCACAAGCTGAATCCAGCAGTTCTTGGAAGGATTTCAAAGGATAGAGTGTCAGCAGCTTCCCTTAGCCTCTGCTCCCTCCCTGCAGCAGAAACCTTCAGGAAGGAAAGCAAATCCTCACCAGTATGTTCTCTCTACCCTGGCCTTACGGTTGCTGCCCAACCACAGAAGCTCTATTCAATTCTCAGCCCATGAGACACCCTCCAAGGAGCTGGCCTTAGAGAGAGCCACTGAGCCTAAGCTACAAGCCTAAAAAGCCAGTAGGGTTCTTCATTCTGGGGCAAGAGCTCCCCTACTGTCCTCAGATTTCCTCAAAAATGGGACATGGAGGTGGCTGGGGAATGCTGGGGTGGGGCTGGCTGTCCCAGTTAAAGCTGAGTTTAAAGAGAGTGGCTAGTCCTGGGTTTCCTGGGAGTAACCATCCTCTCTCTGTTGATAAATCAAGAAGGAAGTTGATAGGATTGCAGCATGAAGGATTTTTAGCAAGGTATCAAGTGGGCCTTCCAGATGATCAGAGCTCTCTGTGAGCAGCGGAGCAGAGTGACTAATAACATAGACTCTGAAGTCAGACACACCTGGGCTTGAATATCAGCTCTACCAAATACCAGCTCTGTGACTTGGGGCAATTCAACCTCTCTGGGTCTCCATGTTTTCATTCCAAAAAATGAACAATAATAATAGTGACCTCGTGGAGTTATTGAGAAGATTACACAAGATAATGAACATAATAAGCACAGTGCCTATGCTATGGTATAATAATAATAATAACTAGGGGAGGTGACAGAGTATCTCTGAAAATGTTTAATAAGCATTTAACAAACAGAAGCTGAACTTGAATGATCTCTAGAACCAACGCCTTTCAGATCCAGGATTCCTAGACTTCCCCGGAACCTCTTCATCTTTTAAATGGACCTGAGGAACTATGCTGAGGAGTACTGAGACCCTTTGAGACTCACCCAGCAGTTCAGCCACGTGCTCCTCTAGGTATGGTCCTCACTAGGATGACCAACTGTCTTGGTTTGCCAAGAACCAAGAAGTTTCCTGAGATGTGGGAATTTCCATGCTTAAACCTAGGTAAACGCCAGGCAAACTGGGACAAGTTGGTCAGCCTACACCAGCACTCGCACCCACGCAGGGCCATAAGCACAGTCCTTGAAGAAGTTCCCTCAAGGGCTGTGCAAAACAGCCTGCGTCAGTTTCCCCCATTCCTTTACTCTCTGAAGTATGATGTCCAGGCAAGTAAGCTTGCCAGATAAAATACTTGACACCCAATTAAATTTGAATTTCAGATAAACCACAAAAAAATTGTTTAGGATAAGTATGTTCCCAATTACTGTCTGGGATATACTTATACTAAAAAATGTGTTTATTGTTTATCTGAAAGTCAGATTTAACTGGGTGCCCTGTGTTTTTATTTGCTAATTCTGGCAACCCTACAAGCCAGGGCAATCTTCCATGGCAAGCCAAGCTGGTTTCTGGGGAGGGAGCTGGCGGGGTTGCTAGGGAAACCTCAAAAAAGAAATCACAGTTCCCTATGGACATACCTTCTACTCTGCATTTTGGCCCCCCATTCCTTCATCTTGTGAGCCTTACCAGCTCCCCGAACCACGCCTGACTCTAGGGAAGATCGTTTGGGGCAAGGCAAGATGTGATGGGCCCTGAGGCGGGCCGTACAATGCAGTGGTTAGGGGTTCAGGCTTTGTAGCAAGCCAGACTGGGTTTGCATCACACCTCAGCTTAGGACACAGCACAACAGTAATAATAGCGGTTCTCATTAATAATTAGGGCCTGACCTTTTTCTTGTTGATATTCTCTCTTCTCTTCTTATCCTGTATCCAGCACTTTGCCAGGTTTTGAGGAGAATACAGAGTAATGGGAGGATTTCAGGACACAGCCCTTGCCTGAGGGGATTTACAGGCTCATCTGGAAAACATATTAGAGATATTAACCAAATGGAGACTCAGACACAACTAACATTGAGCATCTACCTATGCTTGGCCTGCCCTATGTGCGCATGTAAACAGAGGGTTTAGCCTGTCCTTTCAAAGTCAGATAAAATTGGCTCTAGCCCCTATGCCACGCCTTGCCAGGGAGGCCCAGTGTCTTCCCCAAGATTTCTGAGAATTCTAAGGGAGCTCAGAATCCTATGACCAAATTTGGTTCTGAATTTGGGCTCCTAATGAACTTCTGATTCACAACCAGTTCATCTTCCATGGCCACTCCCTGCTTTCTATTTTTTGTCACACCAGATTGGGAATGCTGCTTTTCTTCCTGGATTTCTGTAAAAACCACTCACATAAAGGATTTGTGCAAGTAACAGAATTTAGCGATGTTTGGGTGGATGGAGGGGCATATGCTATAGCAACACAAACAATTAAAAATTGATGACTAGACATTCCTGTATTTAAAAGTCCTTGGCTACATTGCTACTTGGAATTTCTCTGCAAACTCCATCCTCCTGCCATGCATCCACTATTGCTCCTTTCTCCCTTCTCTCATTTCCTCTTTTTTCTTCTCTCCCGCCCCAAGTTCATGTTTATTTCTTATGAAAAGCAATTTAGCTACATATGTGTTATCTTCCAGTCCTTTCCATCAGAGCACCTCCTTCCCTGAAACTGGCATATCTGAGTATTTTCTTTAAAAAGGACTGTACCCTTCTTAGGAGAAACCTTTATGTCAACTAATTTATCACCCTACCCCTCTTGCACAAACGTAATCCCTGTTAATCCCATAGCATACGAGGTAGGGTTGTTATACCCATTTTACACATGAGCAAACTGAGGCATCTGAAGCCCACAGCTGGCATTGGAAGAGCTAGGATTCAAACGCAGTTCTTCTAAGCCCAAGCCTGGTGTTCTTCCCATTACCCAAGGGTGTTGCTAAATTGTGTACTACAGACAATTAGACAATATGTCAGGGATGGGGGTTGGAGAAATTACTCTCAGGTAGAGGGTTCTCTGACTGAGGGGAAATGCCCACTGCAGCCTATAAGCCTTTCCCTCAGACCAGCTCCAGAGTCAGCAAAGCAGCGCTCTCTGTCTACAGCAAAATCACAGGCACACAGATTCACTAGGCCGCTGGATCCCTGAGTTGTTTAGCCTAGGAATCGCTTCAGACATGACCTAGCTATCACATCTTTGTGGGTTTTTTTTGTTTTGGTGGTTTTCTGGCTGCAGCCATGCGGCCTGCGGGACCCCAGCTCCCCAACCAGGGATCGAACCTCGGGCACCAGCAGTGAAAGCATGGAGTCCCAAACACTGGACGGTCAGGGAATTCCCCATATTTTTGTTTTTTTTCAAACAAATTTTACTACCAGGTCTTGCAGCAGCCCAAAGAAGTGGATACTGTTACAATGTCCAATTTAAAGACAAGAAAACTGAGTATCAGAGAACTCACATAACTTGCCCAAGGTCACACAGCTAGTAAATGGTGGAAGGCAAAGGTGGAGCCCTCTGGCTTCATGTGTTGTCAATGCCCTCCAGCAAAAGGCCACCAGGAATACACCTGGCTTTGTTCAAGTTGGGTTTATTGCCCGTTGCAGCAAAGGGAGACACTCCAACACCCCACTGTCCCCCAAAGTGTACGTTTTCCCTAGAGGCAAAGAGCAATAAGTCCAACTTGTTCAACCCCAGGTGTGCTCCTGGTGGTCTTTGGCTGGATGACATTGACAGAAACAGGGCTTCACCAACACTCAGCTGCAGCCCTCACTGCCTTGGACCCAGATGTTCCACTTAGTAATAGTGCCCGCATCTGAGACTCCTTCTGTCTACCTGTTTGAGGTGCCAGCCTGCCCATATCTGGGAGATAAGTTCGTGCTGAATTGCAGTCTGATAGTTCATTGAAGTCCTTCAGCTTTGGGTTTATTTTGCTTTTCTAAGAATGAGATCCCTTGGGGTATTTTTGATTATCTGTTTAGATTTGTATTGTTCCCTGGTAAAATTGTTTTCTAGCCTTCTAACACATGCTCCTATAGTCTCTCTGCTTGTCTAAGTGTCTTTAATGCTGTTTGTTTATAAGAGGAACAATCTATAAGGAGAGGACAGCATAGATTCAATAAATTTGTCCTTGAGCTGGCCCCAGGGACTGAGGAGTTCAGGTCTCCTCAGACCATTGTCCTTCTGACAAACTTTATCTCAGTTTATCATTTCAAAGCCTTATAGAGATTTCTCAATCTTGTCTTTGTGTCCCTGAGACCTGCTTCCTTTAGTTTCATCTACCCAGAATCAGGGGCTTTCATCTGGACCCTCATTGGTGGCGATTGGCCTTTGGCCAAATTCTGGACGCACAAAGTTCACCACCGCCATCTTTACAGATGGTTGAGTTCTCATGGGGTTTTCTCAGTCTAAAAATGCACCGCTTCCAGGCTAAACACCTCTTCCTTCATGTTTTCCCCCCATAATGCTAATTTGTGCACTTAGCCCCCTAACTGGCCCAATTTCACCAGGGACGATTTAAAATTGCAGTGGTCCCTTTGGGAGAGCTTTGAACATAAACAGGAGAGGTACTTTAGAGCAAAAAGTAAAAGAAACCCTCTGGAGGAGATTGTCTTCTTTGTCTAAAAGAGAGGTCAGTTTGTTTAACGTAGTAAATATCACCTCCTTGGTTTCCATATTTGGAAGATTAAAAAGTGTTGGCTTTTTAATTATACAGCTTGATAAACTTATCAAGGGCCCACGTTATGTCAAAACCAGCTATATGTACTCTCTTTTTTGTGTGTATATCTCAAAATCTGTATTTCTACGTGTGAACTTTCTTTCTTTTCCTTGCAGAGGAAACATAACTAGCCCTTTACAGTTGATAATTATACATTTGACTGCAGTTGACCCTCTCATATTTTTTCTGTTCCACTGTCTTTTTCCTGTCTTGTGAAACTTTAAATATTAATTTTATCACAAAACAATTTAGTTGTCTTGCATACACTCTAGGAATATTTAGTCCCAATAAACTCAAATTTGTCTAAAAGAAAATTTTAATTTATTAAACTGTCTTACTTTCTGTGTGCACTGAAAAGCATAATAGCCTTGTTGCTATAGCTATAAGAAAATAAGAAGAGACTTTAGGGACTTCCCTGGTGGCACAGTGGTTAAGAATGTGCCTACCAATGCAGGGGACACAGGTTCGATCCCTGATCCGGGAAGATCCCATATGCCACGGAGCAACTAAGCCCATGCACCACAACTACTGAGCCCACGCACCGCAACTACTGAAGTCTGGGCGCCTAAAGCCTGTGCTCCACAACAAGGGAAGCCACCAAAATTAGAAGCCCGCACACTGCAACAAAGCCCCTGCTTGCTGCAACTAAAGCCCGTGTGCAGCAATGAAGACCCAATGCAGCCAAAAAATAAATTAATTAATTTAAAAAAAGAAAAAAAATTTAATTGCTTTAAAAAAAGAAGAGGGTTTAAAGTGAGAGAGTGGCATGGACATATATACACTACCAAATGTAAAACTGATAGCTAGTGGGAAGCAGCTGCATAGCACAGGGAGTTCAGCTCGGTGCTTTGTGACCACCTAGAGGGGTGGGATAGGGAGGGTGGGAGGGAGGGAGATGCAAGAGGGAAGAGATACGGGGACATGTGTATATGTATACCTGATTCACTTTGTTATAAAGCAGAAACTAACACACCACTGTGTGATAAGCAATTATACTCTAATAAAGATGTTAAAAAAAAGAAGAGGGTTTAGTTTCAAGATAAAAGAAGAATTTTGGTATGATTTGATATCTTTAGCACACTATCTTGGCTTATGCAAAACCAGGTTTAAATGTCTCATAATTCAAACTTCTTAAATTTTCTACATTGGTTTTATAAGTTAAACAAGTTAGTATTGTTTCCATAACTTGTTTAAATTAAAATTATATGTATAAAATTGTATTCAACTAAACAGAATGAAAAAAATCTTTTCAAAACTTTGTTTATGAAATTCTAAAAAATGCTGTATATTGAAAGAATTCAGTGTGTTAGCTAAGTTGTAATTTCCAGATACTTAGCTAATTTTAAAACCTTAGACCCAAGTTCATTGTAAATAATCTTTGGCTGTCTGGACAGTTCCAAAAAGAAAAAAAAAAGATACAAATATAGCTATATTCTTATTTTTTAATGGCAATCAACTAACAAAATATACAAAAGTTTTGGATGATATTTTGTACATTTTTTTGCCTTCTAAAACTGTTAAAATATGAAATAATTGTTCATGGAGACAAACATAGCTAAACAACTTTTTATTTTCTGTCCTCTAGTTTTCTCTCACATTTCAGGAAAGAAAAGTTCAGTACTTTGATTAAAGATAAGAAAATATAAATGGTTAGTTATACTTGGTACAGTAATTACAGAGAAATAGAAATGTATAAAAGATAATGGATATTATTTTCATTTTGCTTTTTAAAGAAGCAGTAATACATACAGATGGCCAACAAACACATGAAAAGATGCTCAACATCACTAATTATTAGAGAAATGCAAATCAAAGCTACAATGAGGTATCACCTCACACTGGTCAGAATGGCCATCATCAAAAAATCTACAAACAATAAATGCTGAAGAGGGTGTGGAGAAAAGGGAACCCTCATGCATTGTTGGTGGGAATGTAAATTGATACAGCCACTATGGAGAACAGTATGGAAATTCCTTTAAAAACTAAAAACAGAACTACCATATGACACAGTAATCTCACTACTGGGCATATACCCAGAGAAAATCATAATTCAAAAAGACACATAGGGCCTTCCCTGGTGGCGCAGTGGTTAAGAATCCACCTGCCAATGCAGGGGACACGGGTTCGAGCCCTGGTCCAGGAAGACCCTACGTGCCGCAGAGCAACTAAGCCTGTGCACCACAACCACTGAGCTGCGCTCTACATCCCACATGCCACAACACGCCTACAGAGCCTGCGTGCTGCAACTACTACCACACGCCTAGAGCCTGTGCTCTGCAACAAGAGAAGCCACATCAATAAGAAGCCCGCGAACCGCAACGAAGAGTAGCTCCTGCTCGCTGCAACTAGAGAAAGCCTGTAGGCAGCAGTGAAGAACCAATGCACCAAAAATTATTTAATTAATTAAATTTTTAAAAAAAAGACACATGCACCCCAATGTTCATTGCAGCATTATTTACAATAGCCACGACATGGAAGCAACCTAAATGTCCACCGACAGAGGAATAGATAAAGAAGATGTGGTACATATATACAATGGAATATTACTCAGCCATAAAAAGGAACAAAATTGGGTCATTTGTAGAGATGTGGATGGACCTAGAGACTGTCATACAGAGTGAAGTAAGTCAGAAAGAGAAAAACAAATATCGTATATTAAAGCATACATGTGGAACCTGAAAAATTAGTATAGACCATCTTATTTACAAAGCAGAGATAGAGACAGAGACATAGAGAACAAATGTATGGATACCAAGGATGAAGGGGGTGGGGTGGGATGAATTAGGAGATTGGGATTGACATATATACGCTATTGATACTATGTATAAAATAGATAACTAATGAGAACCTACTGTATAGCACAGGGAACTCTACTCAGTGCTCTGTGATCACCTAAATGAGAAGGAAATCCAAAATAGAGAGGATATATGTGCACATATGGCTGATTCACTTTGCTGTACAGTATAAACTAACACAGTATTGTAAAGCAACTATACTTCAATAAAAATTTAAAAAATAAAGAAGCATTCATAGTTATTTTAAATGATATGTTTTATTTAACATACTAAGTTAATTATACTTAAAGCAATAGTTAAAAGCTTGAGATTATTACATATTTTCATATTTATATATCTGTATGCATAAGTGCAAATATATAAAAGTGTATTAATAAATTCTTTATTACAAGTTGTTGCATGAATAATGTACCAAAGGAGTAAAATTAGAATTTGGGTCTTTTTTTTTGTAGAATGACTAAGTTTTTCTGTGCCCAAATTAGCAGAGGTTCCTTTTTGTCTCCAAATTATTGTTAACTCTCTGAGCTTTGTGACACAGTCTGAAATCATTTGTTAAAGATTCCTTATTTTTTTAAAAAAGTTAATTGTCTAATAGATGTTGTTGTTTATCACTGGGTAATTTTACCATGCTAACTATAAATATTTTTGGCTTTAGATATTTATGACTTATACCTAGTCCCTTCTAACAACTATTCTTAATTTTGCCTTTCCCAAATGCAGAATGATAAAACTATTAAAATGTCTTTTACGTCTAAACAACCATTGGGTTTCCTAAAATGAGCATTAAGTAACAAAAAGATTTGCCCATTCATCCTATAAAAGAAAGGATAATAAGAATAATTAGGTTTGTCTAATTATCTCCAACTTTTGTCAAACTATTATGAGAACTTTGTCTCCCAAACTTAGTATTATAAATAACCTGAAAAATTAAAAATAGAGTTTATCTTCCAGATATGTAAAATATGCAAATGTAGATATCTTTCCATGTTGAATAACTTTCAAGTTAAAATAAACATACTAATATTTAAGCACAAAGACTGATACAATACCTGTCTGTCAAAAGATTTTTCCGGGATTCTAGATTGACAAACGCTTTTTCCCTTTTTGTTCATAAAGTTTCTGGATAGGCACTAGGGGTATGTAATAGCTTAATTCCACGGGAATGGTCAGAGGTATATTGCTTATTTTGGTCTTTCATTAGATCCAGTAGCTGAGGCATAGCACCTTGCCTAAGAGCTATAACAGCAATAGCAAAACATGTCAAAACTTCAATTAGCTTAGTGTTAGCTCTCCACTAAACTCAATGGTTCCCCATGCTGTGCAAACTCTCTCATTGAGAATAAAAGCATAACCTCCTAGGAAATACTGCTTTCCCTGTCACACTCTCTGTGGCTGTGACACTTGAAACGCAGTCAGCCTCCTGCATTTACTCGAAGAAGGAAAAACCTACAATTGCTTCCTTCTGTCAGGAAATTCTCTATATCCTATACACACCTTCAGAGACGCTTCAGCCTGCTTTGCAAGAACTGCTCAATCCGACTCAAAAAAAAAACTATATTAACTTAGAAGGATACAAAATGGGCTCACTGCTATTGTCACAAATGTCACTTTTGCTCCCAATACAGTCTGTGCCCCATTAGGGTACTATTTCATATGTGGACATCAGAAATCACACTAACTCATCTTGTATATTCAGGATAATTTTTAGAGATTTAAAATTACCACTCCTCCAGAGGATCATGTTTATCTAGAAATAATTTTTAAATTACCCCCAGATTACCCAATCACCTCCAAAATGAGGCATATGCAAACTACTTTGGAGAACTCCCAGAAGGGATAACTGATTGCCTCTTCATGTATACTATTAGAGTTGTGATTCCCATATTAGAAATAATAGAACTGGCAAAGATGATCCAAAACTTGTCTCTGACCTTAGAAAAAATCTTAAATAATATAAGCTCGACTCTGAAAGCCCAACAACCTAGTCAAATTTCAGTAGCCAGGGCTGTTATAAACAATCACATTACCCTTGATTTTTCTCTTGACTAGTCAAGGGGAATTTTACACTATAGCAAATACTTCTTGCTATGCCAATACACTACGAGATAAGTAAACCAGCTGGGAGAATAAAAGCCACTTGTTTCCTAGACTAATCATCATTGTGTTTCTGATAATTGTTAGTATTACAGTTGGCTGATATAGCCTGGATAGAGTTAGAAATGCTACTCTACAACCATTGTCACATTGGAGGACTCAACAACTCATCCTGAAGCAGAGTAGACTAACACTAGTCCTGCTACAGACTACATTCTCCAGCCAACCTCCTGATCAGCAAAACCTTGGCAAAAGTGAAAACCTGGCTATCACTGATTAATGTTCAGCAACCCAACTTCATCTGCCCTTGGCTATAAGGGAGGCACTAAGAAAAAAACAAACAGCCCCTCACAGCTAGGACCCAGCCTGGTACTATCAGCTGGGCCCTGCTGTTCTCCTGCTAAACAATCTCACAGAACATCAAAATCAGACAAGGCCACTCTGTGACCATGATGAATCAAAACCAAGAAAGACCACTGTGGGGGCCGAAATAGCTCAGCAGGAGAGCATGAGATTGAAAAGGCCACTGTGTAATCAGATCTGAACAGAGACAAAATATGAACATTATGTAAATCATAGCAATGACCAAACTCTACCCCCCCCCCAATTCTGGCTAATACGAGTGACTGCTGCTTGTTTAATTACATCTTTATCTTTGCTTTAATCTTCCCTCTTTTTAGATAAGATTTATTGAGATATTCAATTATAGAATTACTCCTGATTCCTGACAGCATCCAATCCAGAGCAAATCCCCACTTCTTTAAACCCTCTCCAAAATCACTGAAGTCCAAATCCTGAAGCACCCCATGATTCCTCATGGTGTGCATTCTTTTTTCACTGCAATAACACATACATTATCGCAATTTTATCCCACAGGAAGAAATTACTATCATCACCATTTTGCAGATAATGAAACTAAGACTCTGAGAATTTAAATAACTTTCCCAGGACTACCCAGCTAGTAAGCAGGGAAACCCACACAAGAACCCACAACTTGTTCTTTGCAGTATGTCATGCTGCTTTTAAAAGATATATGTATATGTATAGCTGATTCACTTTGTTATAAAGCAGAAACTAATACACCATTGTAAAGCAATTATACTCCAATAAAGATGTTAAAAAAATAAAAGATTGCTTGAACGGGGATTCTATTAGTTTCCTGGCAATTTCTCTAAAGAAAATTCCATTTTCCAAAAGGCTACATCTTACTTTTAGTTGACATATTGGTATATCAACCCCTCCCTGGCTATTCTCAGCCACTTTGAATGCTCTCATTAACTTGCACACAGTAGTTGCTCACTAAATTGTGTGTGTGTGTGTTTTATGTGTGTGTGTGTGTTGTGGTTGGATAGGTTGTGATGTATTTTAATGTGTCCTGTGATTTGTCCTGGGGCCTGCACCTGGTTACTTGAATCACCCATCCATTTCTACACAGAAAAAAACCAAACAAACTTCTTTCTTTGGGTCCCTTCCAGGCTTGGGGGCTGAGGAGCTTGCAGGCTGACCCAGCCAGCCTGGTGAGGCTTCTAAGTCATCGCGGGGTTGTGAGGGCATGTGAAGGGAGGAGCCAGAGCTGCCACTGTGGGGCTTCTGACAATTTAGAGCTGACAGTGGCAATGGCAAGGGCATTAGTCTCCCAGCAGGGATGAAGTGAATTCTTCCTGCTTTCAGCCTCCTGCCCACCTCATGTTGGGTGCAGGGGGTGGAAGAGAGGTTTCAGAAGGGATGTAAGATATGGCTTCTGCTCTGGGGAGCTTACCTTAGCCTCCCCCAGCAAGAATACCTCTTGCTTCCCCTTCTCCCCCTCCCATCCAGTGCCACGTGTTGAGATGCTAAAGGAAGCACTCTTGCAGGGAGCTGCAGATGTGCTGGCTGTTGTGGGCATGAGGCACAGCCCTGAAAACCCACAGATGGAGAAGCGTGCATGTTCATTGACCTAAGCGTGTCTGCTTTCTGATAATTACCAGTCAAGAAAATCGCAAGGGATGGTGAGGAGGGAGGAGAGGAAGGAGGCAAGGAACAAAGTTCTAGCCATTTTTATTCATCAGGGGTTTAGGGACAGTGATCTGAAATGTGTATTACGGGAGCAGGGGAGTTTGCCTGGAGGCTGCATCTGCTTAAAGGTACTTTATTTGGATTATACTTTCATTGGGGGTGGCATGGTGAGCAGGTGGCAGCTTACAGCAGCATCAGTAGAGCTGAAGCTGCTCCGAGTCATCCCTGCTTTCAGGTGTGATGAAAGGAGCTCCTTCCCTGGACCAGCAGGCAAAAGAAGAAGCCAGAGAGATGGGATCAATGAGAAGGGTCTGGAGTCTTGAGAAAAGGTGAGCAGGAGGCAAAGTGTTTCAGAGGCAGTGGCTCCTTCCTGAGAATCAGGACAGTGGCTGTTTATGAACTGCCCAAGACCATTGTTCATGGTTGGTCTTTATTAGATAATCAGAGAATTTTTTCCCATATCAACTCACAGATTTAAGAGGGGAATAGAATCATTGGAGTGATCCATGGCATTCTTGAGATTGGATCCTCTGAACTTTGACCTGGAAGGTTAGAGTGGGGGGCTGACTTGGTCCATCTGGACATCCATCGGCTTGTTTATCCTACAGCCACCAGAGCCACCAGCCCAGTTTCTGCTCCTCCTCTTAGAAAGCCCCAGCTCCCACAAAAACACAATGGCTCTTTCCCAGTCCCCAGCAGCCCAGCTGACACAGGCTGGCATTTTAAAAAAAGAACCTCCCTTCACCCCTGCTCCAAATAGGAGATAATGAATAGGAAAGAAAGTATCAATAACACCAAATGGAAATATCCTCAAAGCACTGACACTGTTCATTGGAGTAGCTTACTGGAAGGAGAGTGGAGTTTCCCAAAGCACGTTTCAGAGAACGCCAGTTCCACTCAATGCTGAAGGGTGGCTCTGAGGAGGAATCTGCTTGTGAAAGGCTGGGTTACCCAAACTTAAAAATAAAAAATGTTTCTACTTAGAGACTTCTCAGAATCTCCAATATACTAATGTGCATTATGGCCTCTAAAAGATGGAGGGAATAGAGTTTGCCGCTGGATGCCATTTATCATATGCTTACTGTGTGCTAGGCTCTGAGCTAAGTGCTTCACATGTATTAATCCTCATGTAACCCTCATCACATAAGATAGATGCTACTGTTCTCGTCATTCTAGAGGTAAAGTAACTGAGCCACACAGAGTTTAAGTAACTTCATCGAAGGTCACAAGCTATAATTAGCAGATTTGATACTTTGGGGAATTGCACTATAGCATATCAGATCTGTGTGGCAGAGACTGTACAGATGCTCGCCAAAAGCATTTCCTCTTCTTAAGGGTCCACCACCAAATTACATCACCCAGGCTCCCTTGCAATGGGGTGGTCAGTACTTACCTTTGGAATGTGAGCAGAAATGATGTGTGTCCCCTCTAGGCTGAGACAGGTAAGAATGGGTGTGCCTCCTCCACCTTCTCGCTTTTCCCTCACCTCTCGGCAGAATGCAGAGGATCCAGTAAAGGACTCCAGAGACATAAAGGTGGCCAAGCCACACTACGAAATGAGCTTGGGTCGCTGGATGTCTGTGTAGATAAGAGCCTCCCAGCCCAGCCCACACCCACTCCTTCCAAGCAGCATTGACTGTGACATGGATAAAAAATAATTGTTGATTGCATTAAACCACTGAGATTTGGGGGTTGTTTGTTACAATATTTATCCTATCCTATCTGGACTAATACAATCAAGAAATTCTTTTTCCCTAGAGTGTTTCCTGGGACAAAGATTCTGAGAAGTTGACACTGAGGAGCATCTGTGTAGTATAATGAGCACCAGCTTCAAAGTCAGACAGAACTAGATTCAAATCTCAGTTCTGTACAAGCTATGCCACTCTGGGCAAGTCACTTAACTCTTCTGAGCTTCTGTTGCCTAATTTAAAAGTGGACATAATAATGCCAAACTCAAAGAGCCATTGTACAGATAAGTGAGATCATGAACAGAAAAGTGCCTGACACACAGTAGGTGCTCGTTAAAAGGTAGCTATTATCATTTCAGGAAAGCCCTGGCACTCTGTCTGGCACATAATAATAAGGACCTAAGAGGGAGAGGACTGGGGTTGGCTGCATGAACATAGCCTGAAGGGGGCTAGTGTGCCACAGCTAGCCGGTAAGGAGTCCGGGAGAAAGTCTGGAACTGCCTAAGAGGCAAGAGACCATTGTTTCAGGGTGTGCGAGGAGGGGGGATTCAGAGCACCACCTAAACAAGCTCCAGAGACGGGAATGAGCAGCGACTATCAGCACGGACTCCAGAGACAGGCATGAGACGCTAAGGCTGCTGCTGCCGCCACCAAGAACCCTGTGTGCAAGCACAGGTCACTCTCCACACCTCCCCTCCCGGGAGCCTGTGCAGCCCGCCACTGCCAGGGTCCCGTGATCCAGGGACAGCTTCCCCGGGAGAACACATGTCGTGCCTCAGGCTGTTGCAACATCATGCCAGCCTCTGCCGCCGCAGGCTCGCCCCGCATCCGTACCCCTCCCTCCCCCCGGCTTGAGTGAGCCAGAGCCCCCAAATCAGCTGCTTCTTTAACCGCGCATCCTGTCTGGACAGGGAACAGACGCCCTCAGGCGACCTAATGCAGAGACAGGCCCAACTCCGAAGCTGAACCCCGGGAGCTGTGCGAACAAAGAAGAGAAAGGGAAATCTCTCCATGCAGCCACAGGAGCAGCTGGTTAAATGTCCACAATCAAATTGATGTACCGTGCATCTGTGGAATACCTGGATAGACAACGAATCATCCCAAAACTGAGGTGGTGGACTTTGGGAGCAATTGTAGACATGGGGTTTGCTTTCTGCATCTAATTTGTTTCTAGTTTTATGTTTATCTTAGTTTAGTACTTAGAGTTTATTATCACTGGTAGATTTGTTTATTGATTTCTTTGCTCTCTTCATATATATATATATATATATATATATATATATATACTTTTCCCTTTTCTCCTTTTGTGAGTGTGTATATGTATGATTCTTTGTCTGATTTTGTCTGTGTACCTTTGTTTTTACCATTTGTCCTAGGGTTCTGTCTGTCCACTTATTTTTGTTTTTTTGTTTTTAGTATAGTTTTTAGTGCTTGTTATCATTGGTGGATTTATTTTTTGGTTTGGTTGCTCTCTTCTTTCCTTCTTTCTTTTTTTATTACTCTTTTATTTTTAATAATATTTGTTTTATTTTTTATTTTAATAACTTTATTTTTCTTTCTTTCTTTCTTACTTTTTCTCCCTTTTCTTCTTAGCCGCGTGTTTGACAGCATCTTGGTGCTCTGTCAGGGTGTCAGGCCTGAGCCTCTGAGGTGCGAGAGCTGAGTTCAGGACACTGGTCCACCAGAGACCACCCAGCCCCACATAATATCAAATGGCAAAAGCTTTCTCAGAGATCTCCATCTCACTGCTAAGACCCAGCTCCACTCAACCAACAGCAAGCTACAGTGCTGGACAAACTATTCCAAACAACTAGCAAGACAGAAACATAACCCCACCCATTAGCAGAGAAGCTGCCTAAAATCATAATAAGTTCACAGACACCCCTACACACACCATCGGACACGGTCCTGCCCAGCAGAAAGACAAGGTACAGCTTCATCCACCAGAAAACAGACACCAGTCCCCTCCACCAGGAAGCCTACAAAACCCACTGAACCAAACTTACCCACTGGGGGCAGACACCAAAAACAACGGGAACTACAATCCTGAAGGCTGCAAAAAGGAGACCCCAAACACAGTAACTTAAGCAAAATGAAAAGACAGAGAAATACACAGAAGATGAAGGAGCAAGGTAAAAACCCACCAAACCAAACAAATGAAGAGGAAATAGGCAGTCTACCTGAAAAAGAATTCAGAGTAATGATAGTAAAGATGATCCAAAATCTTGGAAATAGAATGGAGAAAATGCAAGAAATGTTTCACAAGGACCTAGAAGAACTAAAGAGCAAACAAACAATGATGAAAAACACAATAAATGAAATTAAAAATTCTCTAGAAGGAATCAATAGCAGAATAATTGAGGCAGAAGAGTGGATAAGTGACCTGGAAGATAAAATAGTGGAAATAACTACCACAGAATAGAATAAAGAAAAAAGAATGAAAACAATTGAGGACAGTCTCAGAGACCTCTGGGGCAATGTTAAACTCACCAACATTCAAATTATAGGGGTCCCAGAAGAAGAAGAGAATAAAAAAGGGACTGAGAAAATATTTGAAGAGTTAGAGTTGAAAACTTCCCTAATATGGGAAAGGAAATAGTCAATCAAGTCCAGGAAGCACAGAGAGTCCCATACAGGAAAAATCCAAGGAGAAACACGCCAACACACATAATAGTCAAACTATCAAAAATAAAATACAAAGAAAAAATATTAAAAAGCAGCAAGGGAAAAGCAACAAATAACATACAAGGGAATCCCCATAAGCTTAACAGCTGATCTTTCAGCAGAAACTCTGCAAGCCAGAAGGGAGTGGCAAGACATATTTAAAGTGATGAAAGAGAAAAACCTACAACCAAGATTACTCCACACAGCAAGGATCTCATTCAGATTCAACCGAGAAATTAAAATCTTTACAGACAAGCAAAAGCTAAGAGAATTCACCACCACCAAACCAGCTTTACAACAAATCCTAAAGGAACTTCTCTAGGCAGGAAACACAAGAGAAGGAAAAGACCTACAATAACAAACCCCAAACAATTAAGAAAATGGTAATAGGAACACACATATCGATAACTACCTTAAATGTAAATGGATTAAATGCTCCAACCAAAAGACATAGACTGGATAAATGGATAAAAAAACAAGATCCGTATATATACTGTCTAGAAGAGACCCACTTCAGACCTAGGGACACATACAGACCGAAAGTGAGGGGATGGAAAAAGATATTCCATGCAAATAGAAATCAAAAGAAAGATGGAGGAGGAATACTAATATCAGACAAAATAGACTTTAAAGCAAAGACTATTTCAAGAGACAAAGAAGGACACTACATAATGATCAAGGGATCAATCCAAGAAGAAGATATAACAATTGTAAATATTTATGCACCCAAAATAGGAGTACCTCAATATATAAGGCAAATACTAACAGCCATAAAATGGGAAATTGATAGTAACACAGTCATAGTAGGGGACTTTAACACCCCACTTTCACCAATGGACAGATCATCCAAAACGAAAATAAAGAAGGAAACACATGCTTTAAATGACACATTAAACAAGATGGACTTAACTGATATTTATAGGACATTCCATCCAAAAACAACTGAATACAGTTTCTTCTCAAGTGCTCATGGAACATTCTCCAAGATAGATTATATCTTGGGTCACAAATCAAGCCTTGGTAAATTTAAGAAAATTGAAATCATATCAAGTATCTTTTCCAACCACAACGCTATAAGACTAGATATCAATTACAGGATAAAAACTGTACAAAATACAAACACATGGAGGCAAAACCATACGCTACTAAATAACCAAAAGATCACTGAAGAAATCAAAGAGGAAATTTTAAAAATACCTAGAAACAAATGACAATGAAAACAAGACAACCCAAAACCTATGGGATGCAGTAAAAGCAGTTCTAAGAGGGAAGTTTATAGCAATACAACCAATCCTATGTCAAGAAACAAAAACAATCTCAAATAAACAACTTAACCTTACACTTAAAGCAATGAGAGAAAGAAGAACAAAAAAAAAAAAAACAAAGTTAGCAGAAGGAAAGAAATCATGAAGATCCGATCAGAAATAAATGAAAGAGAAATGAAGGAAACAATAGCAAAGATCAATAAAACTAGAAGCTGGTTCTCTGAGAAGATAAGAAAAAAACAATAAACCATTAGCTCGACTCGTCAAGAAAAAAAGAGAGAAGACTCAAATCAATACAATTAGAAATGAAAAAGGAGAAGTAACAACTGACACTGCAGAAGTACAAAGAATCATGAGAGATTATTACAAGCAAATATATGCCAATAAAATGGACAACCTGGAAAAAATGGACAAATTCTTAGAAAGGCACAATCTTCCAAGACTGAACAAGGAAGAAATAGAAAATATAAACAGACCAAACATAGACACTGAAATTGAAATTATGAGTAAAAATCTTCCAACAAACAAAAGCCCAAGACCAGATGGCTTCACAGGCGAATTCTATCAAACATTTAGGGAAGAGCTAACACCTATGCTTCTCAAAGTCTTCCAAAATATAGCAGAGGGAGGAACACTCCCAAACTCACTCTACGAGGCCACCATCACCCTGATACCAAAAGCAGACAAGGATGTCACAAAAAAAGAAAACTACAGGCCAATATCACTGATGAACATACATGCAAAAATCCTCAACAAAATACTAACAAACCAAATCTAACAGCACATTAAAAGGATCATACACCATAATCAATTGGGGTTTATGCCAGGAATGCAAGGATTCTTCAATATACACAAATCAATCAATGTGATAAACCATATTAATGAATTGAAGGAGAAAAACCATATGATCATCTCAATAGATTCAGAAAAAACTTTAGACAAAATTCAACACTCATTTATTATAAAAACCCTCCAGAAAGTAGGCATAGAGGGAACTTACCTCAAAATAATAAAGACCATATATGACAAACCCACAGCCAACATCACTCTCGATGGTGAAAAACTGAAACCATTTCCACAAAGATCAGGAATAAGACAAGGCTGTCCACTCTCACCACTATTATTCAACATAGATTTGGAAGTTATAGCCACAGCAATCAGAGAAGAAAAAGAAATAAATGGAATCCTAATTGGAAAAGAAGAAGTAAAGCTGTCACTGTTTGCAGATGACATGATACTATACATAGAGAATCCTAAAGATGCTACCAGAAAACTACTAGAGCTAATCAATGAATTTGGTAAAGTAGCAGCATAAAAAATTAATGCACAGAAATCTCTGGCATTCCTATACACTAATGATGAAAAATCTGAAAGAGAAATTAAGGAAACACTCCTATTTACCATTGCAACAAAAAGAATAAAATACCTAGGAACACTCCTACCAAAGGAGACAAAAGACCTGTATGCAGAAAACTATAAGAGACTGATGAAGGAAATTAAAGATGATACAAACAGATGGAGAGATATACCATGTTCTTGGATTGGAAGAATCAACTTTGTGAAAATGACTATACTACCCAAAGCAATCTACAGATTCAATGCAATCCCTATCAAACTACCCATGGCATTTTTCACAGAACTAGAACAAATAATTTCACAATTTGTATGGAAACACAAAAAAACCCCAAATAGCCAAAGCAATCTTGAGAATGAAAAACGGAGCTGGAGGAATCAGGCTCCCAGACTTCAGACTACACTACAAAGCTACAGTAATCAAGACAGTATGTCACTGGCACAAAAACAGGAATATAGATCAATGGAACAGGATAGAAAGCCCAGAGGTAAACCCATGCACATATGGTCACCTTATTTTTGATAAAGGAGGCAAGAATATACATTGGAGAAAAGGCAGTCTCTTCAGTAAGTGGTGCTGGGAAAACTGGAGACCTACATGGAAAATTATGAAATTTGAACACTTCCTAACACCATACATAAAAATAAACTCAAAATGGATTAAAGACCTAAATGTAAGGCCAGACACTCTAAAACTCTTAGAGGAAAACATAGGCAGAATACTCTATGACATAAATCACAGCAAGATCCTTTTTGACCTACCTCCTAGAGAAATGGGAATAAAAACAAAAATAAACAAATGGGACCTAATGAAACTTAAAAGCTTTTGCACAGCAAATGAAAACATAAACAAGACGAAAAGACAACCCTCAGAATGGGAGAAAATATTTGCAAATGAAGCAACTGACAAAGGATTGATCTCCAAAATTTATAAGCAGCTCATGCAGCTTAATAACAAAAAAACAAACAACCCAATCCAAAAATGGGCAGAAGACCTAAATCGACATTTCTCCAAAGAAGATATAGATTGCCTACAAGCACAGGAAAGGATGCTCAACCTCACTAATCGTTAGAGAAATGCAAATCAAAACTGCAATGAGGTATCACCTCACACCGGTCAGCATGGCCATCATCAAAACATCTACAAACAGTAAACACTGGAGAGGGTGTGACGAAAAGGAAACCCTCTTGCACTGTTGGTGGGAATGTAAATTGATACACCCACTATGGAGAGCAGTATGGAGGTTCCTTAAGAAAGTAAAAATAGAAGTACCATATGACCCAGCAATCCCACTACTGGGCATATACCCTGAGAAAACCATAATTCAAAAAGAGTCATGTATGACAATGTTCATTGCAGCTCTATTTACAATAGCCAGCACATGGAAGCAACCTAAGTGTCCATTGACAGATGAATGGATAAAGAAGATGTGGCACGTGTATACAGTGGGATATTACTCAGCCATGTAAAGAAACGAAATTGAGTTATTTGTAGTGAGGTGGATGGACCTAGAGGGTGTCATACAGAGTGAAGTAAGTCAAAAAGAGGAAGACAAATACCGTATGCTAGCACATATATATGGAATCTAAAAAATAAATAAATAATGGTCCTGAAGAATCTAGGGGCAGCACAGGAATAAAGACGCAGACGTAGAGAATGGACTTGAGAACATGGGGAGGGGAAAGGGTAAGCTGGGACGAAGTGAGAGAGTGGCATGGACATATATACACTACCAAATGTAAAATAGATAGCTAGTGGGAAGCAGCTGCATAGCACAGGGAGATCAGATTGGTGCTTTGTGTCCACCTAGAGGGGTGGGATAGAGAGGGAGGGAGACGCAAGAAGGAGGCAATATGGGGATATATGTATATGTATAGCTGATTCACTTTGTTATAAAGCAGAAACTAACACACCATTGTAAAGCAATTATACTCCAATAAAGATGTTAAAGAAAAAAAGAAATACTCTATAATAAATATTCAGTTACTAAGAGAAAAAAATAATAATAAGGACCTAATAAAGAGTAGCTCCCTTCTCTTTAATTCCTTCCCACATCCCCATAGCCTAAGGGCTGGCTTGACTTGGCAAACACCCTGTTGGGATTTCTACCCTCCCAGTTCCCTCCTAACCCTTGTCTTCTTGGCAGCTCCTCCCTTTACCACACCTTCCGGAGCAGGTCCATGCCCCATTCTCATCCTATCCCGGACAACCCACCAAACGCCAAGCGAAATGACTCTCTACTGAAGACGTGCGTCTTTAAAAGGTTTTGTGGAGTGAATAGTGTCCCTCTTCCCAAATCAAGCCCTCAGCTCCAAGCTCCTCTGGCATCCTCTGAGCTGACTCTGATGGCTGGGATGTGCCAGGGCTATGGTGCCACCCTCCACTTCCAATGTCCAATCTAATGCTACCTTCAGTGTACTGGGACCAAACGTGAATTCTTCAAGTGTCAGCCAACGTGGTGCCACTGAATCCTGCAAATGGGCAAGCCCAGGGAAGACCTGAATTTGCAACAGCTGCAGAGAGAAGGCTAGGGGCGGTGAGGAGGGAGTGCCCACTTCACAGAGAATTCTGGCAGTGAGGGGATCCTTGACCTGTGGTGATATGCGACCACTCCAGGCAGTGATCCAGAAAATTGAATTCACATCTGCTCACCTCTTTCTGGAGCAGACAGAACAAATGGTTCTTGCTTCCTGTCCATATCCAGCACCCTCCTAATTCTCCCAAAAAAAGAGGAAAAAAATCCAGCTATTTTTTAATTTTCTGCTTCTTCAAAGTTGGCCTAGATCTCTCAACTGTTTTTCCTCTTCCCTCTGTGCTGGCCTTTTCTTTGATTTGAGACTCTCTTATTCCGTTAGGCTGATCAACCTCCTGAGATAACGGCTTTGGAGGGTTGCGTTAGTGGGTGTCCGTGGGGACCGTGCTCTTGCTGGGGACATGGAGAGCCTTCCCTCAGCCCCTGCAAGCCATGACCTCCTCCTGGGCTCCCTCTAGTGTTTCTTGTTGTTCTTGACTACGAGCCTCACGGGCACCTATGCCTCCCCTCAATCTAGACCATCTGTCCCCTGTGTGAAGTAGACCAGTGGGCCTTAAGTCCGCAAAGAATGACAGTGTTGGAACTAACAAAGGCAGCACTTGCAGAAGTCTTCAAGGCTTCAAGCTGATTACACTGGGCTGAGGCTGAGCCAGGGATCCCTGGAGAGAAACCTTTAGAAGATTCCATGGCACCTCATCAGGGGAGGCATCTAATAGGAATCCCTGACAGCTCGGGAGTTGGGACCAAATCCTCCTGCTTATTGCCTAGACTAAAACAACAACAATAGCAATTGGGTGGGGGTGGGGGGAACAACACATTCCCAAAGGGCAGACATGCTCCAGCCTTAGGAGGGCACGGCTGGCCGAGGGATGGTCCGTGATTCACCTCATCCTGCCTTGACTGCAGGTGGAGAATAGGAAAGGGAAAATAATAATTACAACTAATAGAGTGAGTGAAGCCAGTTCTAAAATACCCCATTTGTATGATTCCATTTATGTGATATGTCTAGAATAAGCAAATCTACAGAGACAAAATGTAGATTAGTGGATGCTGGGAGCTGGAGGGAAAGGAAATGGGGAGTTACTGCCAGTGGGTACAGGATTTCTTTTGGGGATGATGAAAATGTTCTGGAGTTAGTGGTGATGATTTCACAACTTGGTGAATATACTAAAAACCACTGAACTGTATATTTTAAAAGAGTAAATGGTATGATATGTGAATTATATCTCAATAAAACCGTTAAATTTTAAAAACTAATTACAGCTAATAGTTACTGAGTGCTTTAGTGTATATCCAGCCCTGTTCTAACTGCTTTATAGACAATAACGTGTTGAATCTGTAAAGAAAAAGACCCTATAAGGAAGATCTTATTATTGTCCTCATTTTAGGCGGAAGGCAACTGAGGCATAGAGAAGTTACACAGCTGGTAGGATAAGAACCAAGGTTTGAACCTAGACAATCTGCCTTCCAACCCCATGCTCCTAACCAGTATGCATACTGCCTGGCTAGTGTGCTGCTGTGTGGATTAGCCCTCTCCCCTGCCTTTAGCCTCCTAAGTTACTCCCTCTCCTCTCAGACCGATTGCCTATGCTTGGGGCTTCATCTACTTCAGAGAAAATCCTAATGATTTTCCCTAGTAAGGCCTTGGGCCAGTATGACCTTAGGGCACAGAGCAGGGAGCCCCTGGCAGTAATCTGAGAAGGGCCAGGAAAGGAAAGGAGGGAGAATAGCTAAATTCCATGTCTGGAGAAGGAGGCAGCTAGTGAAGTAACTGGCAAGCTGGAAAGCCAGAGAGAATCCCCTCCCCTCCTCCTGTCCCCAAGCAATACAACTGCTCCCCCAGCACCCCCCACACACACACACTCACATGCACAGACATCTGTGCTCAATTATTCCAGCAGAAGGGCAGAGCAGGGCTGCCAGAGAAGAGATTGCTTGTTAGTGAGGGAGCTTGGCAAACGTGCCCTCCAGCTTTGTTTTTGAAAGCAGCCTGAGTGTTGGGGGCTGGGTGACCTGCAGAACTCCTGAGGCTCAGAGAGCATCCCTAGTGAGGGCAGATGCTGAGGAGACACTCAGCTGTTGTGCAGGATTGGTTTATTCAAGACTCTGTGGCTAGCCTCCTGGACTCCAAATCAAGTCCTAAGGCTCTATTCTGGAACCTTCCTAAGGCAGACTCAATAGGGTTATGCAGAGGAAGCCTCGTTCCCTGTTGACTCTGCTTATCCTGCAGGACCCCCTCCGTCTTCTCAACCAGTGGGCTAGCTGAGGACACGCTCAGGCCCCGTCAGCTCCCGAGACTTCGAGTCCTCTGTGTAAAAGTACAGTCCTGGTGCCTGGCCCTTCAGTTCCCTGACAATAAGCCTGAAGACATATAGCAAAGCTTCCCACGATGCTTCTCTCCCAACAGCAAACCACCCTGTGTCGTTAGAAGCCGTCCACTTCACATCATCACACATCTCTGGAGTTGCCACCTACTCTTCTTACTTTTCTACCTTCAACAGGCACATGATCTCACATGTACTTACATGACTCAGTTTACTCATTTGTCAAATGAAGGCGATACTGCCCAGCAATCTCCTAGAAGTTTTGAGAATCTGATGAGATACAGTTCCAAATGATCTCGTAAAGTACACAAAAGGCTGCACGTGCTAGGAGACAACGTTCGTCTCACCCACCAGCCTGTGAGCGTCTCATCTACCTGATTGTTCCTTTCCTAGTGCCCAGCAGAGTATTCTGCACATAGTAAATTACCCAATAAAATGGTGCTTCACGAATTCAAGCTATGACCAGGAGCGTAGCGTTTTAGGGCTGCAAATGACAAACCTCTGTTCCATGAACTGTTTCCCAGACTAAGCCTGGGACCAAGACTTTCCCATATCCCCAACAGCAGCAATAGGTGACACCAAGTGAAGCCAATGTCACTCATTTTTCTTCAGAGGGGTCCAGTGGGAGTAGGGTTGTGCTGGGCTGTAAGGAGATTGGAGCAAGGCACAATCTTTCTGCCATTTCATGGCAAGGAGCAGGGGGAAGGCAATACCTGGGACCAGTGCTGTGGTGATAGACGGTGAAAAAGGGGACAGCAGCAGACATGGAGACTGGGCTCTGGCTCTGTGTTCGTTTCAAACCATTTCAGACCCAGTCAATGTGAACACAGTGAAGGAAGAAGACTGCATGGGACCATTTCACGCTAGCAGCAGGCAGATGGCCTAAGACTTGAGAGAGAAGAAATAATCACAGACCCACAGACCTGGAGGGGTGGGACCTTTGAACACCTCCTTCATTTTACACTTGAAGCCCAGAAACCTGAAGTCATTCATCCAAGGTCACAGAACCAGGGAAGTTCACAGCCATGACTGCAAACAGGCAGCTCGACTCACAGACCAATGTTTGTTCTAATCCCCATCTTCCTACAAAGGGGAATAGTTCTTTATCCTTTCATATCCCTCAACCCATTTGATCTTCATGGCAATCCCAGGAGTCAGGAAGGACAAGGGCTGTCATTCCCATTTGGTACCAGAGGAAACTGAGGCCCAGAGAGGTTTTTGCATTAATAGCCACAAATATTGGTGACACGGCCTAGTACTCCTGACAAAGGCAGCTGAGTGATTAAGGGCACTGCAGCTAGAGTCAGACAAACCTGGCTTTGAGTCTTAGCTCCACATATTACTGTCCCTGAAACTTTGGGGTAGTTATCTATCCTTTTGGGGCTTCAGTTTTCTCAACTATAAACTGGGGAATGTTAATAGTACTAACCTCAGAGGCACAGGTAATTAATGCTCTATAACTCTTAATAATTCTTCTTTTCTCTCTGTGCCATGCCCCCAGCCTCAGTGCCTCTCTCTTCAGGAGGAGTCCAGTGGGAAGAAGAGGAGGGGCAGTTTATAACAAAAGCCGAGAAAGTGAGCTTTGGAACACATGACGACAGTGCTTCCCTATCACCTGGCCCCAGCCCCTCCTTCCTCCCTCCTCCCACCAAGGACACTAGATAAAAGAATACTCTTTTATGAATGGATAAAGAAGATGTGGTACATATAAAAAATGGAATATTACTCAGCCATAAAAAGAAATGAAATTGAGTTATTTGTAGTGAGGTGGATGGGCCTAGAGTCTGTCATACAGAGTGAAGTAAGTCAGAAAGAGAAAGACAAATACCGTATGCTAACACATATATATGGAATCTAAGAAAAAAAATGTCATGAAGAACCTAGGGGTAAGACGGGAATAAAGACACAGACTTACTAGAGAATGGACTTGAGGATATGGGGAGGGGGAAGGGTAAGCTGTGACAAAGTGAGAGAGTGGCATGGACATATATACACTACCAAACGTAAAATAGATAGCTAGTGGGAAGCAGCCGCATAGCCCAGGGACATCAGCTCGGTGCTTTGTGACAGCCTGGAGGGGTGGAATAAGGAGGGTGGGAGGGAGGGAGACGCAAGAGGGAAGAGATATGGAAACATATGTATATGTATAACTGATTCACTTTGTTATAAAGCAGAAGCTAACACACCATTGAAAAGCAATTATACCCCAATAAAGATGTAAAAACAATACTCTGAGTGGACTGGCACTCCCCATGCCATTTGTGTTCCTGGGCAGGCAGCCTGCAAAATCTTTAAATGCAAATTAAAAAAAATAAATCAGCAAATCCCAATTGCCTGACCTTGGAAGTAAAGAGACAGACAGGTAAACAACAGATGTATAGGAATGAGCCAGGAGGACTGTGGGTCCCACAGCTTGGGGGTGGGGGAGGAGGTGAAGGTGAAGATAAAATGAAGGCAAGGAGATAAGTGGGCATAAATACAGATGCTCACCACATGTCTGAGCCTCTTTTCTCCCAGACAGACAGCCAAGCAGCTTTGTGGCCTGGTAGGACCAGGCCTCCATCTCCCTTAGCACCACCAAAACCAAGGTCATTGCCAAGTCCTGACACTGGCCCAGTGAGAATCCCAGGAAGCTGGATCTTGGTTCAGAAGAGAAGAATGGTAAACAATTGCTCTTTCAAGAAGCCCTTCCCCTTTATGCCCTCATGTATACTTGTGTGTTCCTTTCCCATCTATACCATTCGCCAGGTTCTTAGAACACTGGCCTGGTTCTGTCCTGGGCCCTCTACCAAGGAAAGTCATCCCTCAGCTACAAAATAGGTCAGAGCCAGACTGGAGACTTCAGGCTTTCCTGTCTGGTTGCTTCCACTGTCACGACTCGAGTCTCACAGGTTGCTCTTCCTAAACCATACCCTTGGGAACGAGGGTTTTCCCATTCCTTCTCTTACTTCTCTTCTTTGGCAGCAGGTCCCTGAAGGTTACTATAGTCAGAACTGGCCCTGTTCAGGCTGAGCCAGGCTGGGCTAAACTGATAGGCCTCCAGCAGAAATTTAGCGTGAGGCAAGTGAAAAGCACGTTTTCCAAGTACCTCTCTGCTAGGGACCCTTCAGCTCAGCATGTGGGCTAAGTCTCTTCAACAGTATCACTGCCTTTGGTTTTGTTTCCTGTGTCCCTATACAGGGAATGCAGTATCCTCAAACCACCTGTCAGGTTGTCTCAGCCCTCAGGTTCCTGAGCTATGGAGCCCATTTCTCAGAGCAGCCAGGGGGTCTCTGGACAGGTGTAGTGTTGGATCAGTCAGCAGAAGAGCTAAAGCTTCTCCCCACCCTTGAGCAAACAGGGAGGCTAGTCTCAGTGGATCCAAGACTGCCAAGCTGGCAATGCAGTTGATTGGGCTCCTTGGGTCAAGTTCTCAATACAAAGATGGTGAGATTGTGGACATGAAGAGAAAAGGGAGCTCACATCCCAATGAATAACATTCAGGATGTGGAGGCCTCTTGCTGGTTTCTAACCACGTGTCCTCATTTCACTTTTGCTGCCCTCCAGCAGGGGCACCTCCTCCAGGTGGACCAACTGGCATCCATGGACAGATCCAAATGCCCGGTGTTTGGCTTCTGGGTTCTTAGTACTCCCTACTCACAGCCACTTCTCTCTCAAAGAAGAAAAAAGAATCAGGAGAAATGAAACTCACATTTACTGAGCAAGTATTGGTTGCCAGACACTGTCTTGGGTACTTTCCTATACCTTATCCAATTTCTTTCTTTCTATTTTCTATTTTTTTTTTGGTGGGGAGGGGGAGTTGTACGTCAGATGCAAAGAATGGCATTGCTTGGAATTTTGTTAGAGTCACACTATCAGTTCATGCATGGCCCACTTTGTTTTATTTTATTTCTACTTTTTATTAATCTTACTTTTTATTGAAGTATAGTTGACTTACAATGTTGTGTTAGTTTCAGATGTACAGCAAAGTGATTCAGTATATACATATATATATCAGTATATATGTATATATACGTATTCTTTTTCAGATTCTTTTCCATTATAGGTTATTACAAGATATTGAATATAGTTCCCTGTGCTACACAATATATTGGTCCTTGTTTATTTATTCATCTTACTTTATTTCTTTCCCTCTTTATCGTCTTTCCCAGTGCCATTTCTTTTCCTGATGGACACCCACTCTCTTTTTTCTTATGTGTTTGATTTACATAAGTAATATTATCTGTACATCTTTTTTCTGCTTCTTTATTTCACACAGTATCACAGTTATAGAGAAATAATTATGTTGATATCTATGGATCTAGTGTGATCATTTTGATTACTGAATAGTATTCCAAGATTTGCATATTTGTTCCCCTGTTGATGAACATTTAGGTTGTTTCTAATTCTGCAATATTGCAATGGACATTTTCATACAAGCCACTTTGTGTACCTGTGAGAGAAGTTCTTGTGGGATATACATCCAGAAGTAGAATTGCTCTGTCATAGGGTATGTACAAATTTTCTAAATATTTGCAAATTCCTCTACAAAATAGCTGTATCCATTTACATAATTCCCTGTTTCCCTACATTGTTATTAACACTTGTTATTAGCTTACTCTTTTTAAATGTTTTGCACTCTGATGGATATAAAAGAATATCTTGTTGCTGTTTTAATTTGCCTTTTCCTAATGATAATGAGGTTGAACATTTCTTCAAATGATTACGATCCACTTATTGGAGCTTCCCCTTCTGTACATCGCCTATTTGTACATTTGCTGTTTTCTCTATCAAATTTCCTATCTCTTTCTTGCCCTACATATTCTGGATATTAATCTGTTTTGCTCATATATATTACAAATATTTTCTCCAAATCTGTTACCTGTCTGTTCAATTTGCTCATTGTGTCCTCTGTAGAAAAGAAATCTTTATTCTTAATGGACTTTAATCAAATCCATCCACTTTTGCCTTTATGGTTTGTGCTCTCTACCCCTTAGGAAAACATTCCCACCCCCACGCTGCAAAGATATTCTCCTACATTTTCTACCAAGAGTTGTATAGTTGCTTTTTATGTTTAAATCTTCAATATCTTTAAGAGTTTATTTTGTATATGACATGAGAAAAGCATTTAATCTTATTTTTCTTTATAATAAGCCAATTTTCCCACTATTGCTACATTATGTCAGTTCTACATAGAATAGACTCTTCCTGTGGTCTTCAGTTTTGATCAGTAAGTCAAGATCCATTATCAAGCTCCTATTGTGTTCCAAAGCCCTGAAGAGGAAGTCTAGTGGAGCTTATGACACAGAACTTGCCTTTAGGAAACGTGCTATCTAGCTAGAAGAATAAAACATGGACACAGGGACCTGAGAATATGCACAAAGCAACACCTAGGTAAGGGTAAGTAAAGACCTTGGAAGCTGAGAATACAAGTTTAGAGGGTTAAAAAGGGAGCAGGTTCCCTATTCCCAGGCTAGGATGGATAAAAGTTTTGGACTAGTGGTACAGGGACAGCATTTGATGTCATCACTCTGAGATACTCATCCAATCAGGCTAGCTTTATGCAGTTGCCACAGGATGAAAGAGATAGGAACAACTAAGACTTCACCATTTGCCATGATCTGGACTTGCTGGTACACTCGGGGTTTCTTTCCCATGACCTTTTCCCTTTGTATAGCTCCCAAGCCCCAGGGTACCAATTAAGAAGGAAGCAAAGTCATTTTTGACTAGAGTCCAAGCGCCCAGTCCACAAAATCCCCCTGAATCAACTTTTCAGAGAAATGGACTGAATTGAAGGGAAACTATTTATAAAATAATAATAATAATAATACCCTCACAACCCTTCTGGAGCCCACATATTTTCCACAAATATGTTCTACCTTGGTCACCACTGGGAAAGGAGGCAGCCGACAGAGGGAGATTTTTGTGGACTGAATGCCTGGACTCTTGTCAAAGGACTTTGGGGTCAGGGAGACACCAGACAGGAGTTCCCAGACTGACAGGACTGAGCTGCCTCCATTTTTCCAGAGGCCTCCCTCTTTCCAGAGGCCTCCCTCCACCCAAACTCCTGGCATCTAAATAGTTTGTCTATGTGTTTCTTATTCTGTGGCCAGAAAACTATGGAGGCTTCAGAGAGAGTCAGCGAACGCTCCTCCCCCAGCAGTCCCCCTCTGCCTCAGGATGCCACATCATGCCACAAAGGTGTAACCTCTTGCCTTCCAAACGTGGCCCTCCCAGGAGTCTGCACTGCAAAGCACACGCCAATTATGCTCAGCAGGGCAGCCTGTATTTAGTGTGGCCCGCATCAGGAGCTGATTTTGCTTCTAGTAATCTCCTTCTGCTTTAGTGCTTTGAGACTTTGGTGGGGTGGGTGGGAGGGGAATGGAGGGAAAGAGGGGTAGGGGAAGAAAAGCCAACAGAACTCATCAAAAGCAACAAACAATAAAGTGCAAGCTCCTAACTCCTTAATCCCCTCAGGGACCAGTCCTCACCATAGCAACCAGTAAGTCTCCAGGCCTCCTCAGTCTCCAGTCCAGTTGTTAGTGAAGAGTGGAGGCTGGCTGCTTCGGCTGGGATGATTGCAATACTAGGCAAATTAAACTGGTCCTGAGGAGATGTGGAAGTTGAAGGAGGGGGCGGCGGCAGAGAGAGGAGAAGGAACACTGAGGTGAGGAATGGCAGGTTTCCATCAGGCAGCATCTCTCAGGAACTCTCTCGGGAAGGTGGAGAGGACCTCCAGTGCCAACTTGGATTAACCCTCAGAGGTCCTGGGTGAAGGCTGGCTCACCCCACTCTCTTCCCCCTTCCCCTCAGGCAAGTCTCTGCAGTCTGAGGGATACTTCAGGGTGGGTGGATACCAGTCAGCTCTTTGTAGCCCAAAGTGATACACTCCTTCTTTGGCCAAAAGCAGAAAGAGGAGCTAGGAAGTAAAAGTCGGCAGGGTTCCCACTTTTACCTCGCCCAGGAGGTAGCTGGTCATTTGTGAGAGTCTCTCTCCCGAGAGGAACAGGAGGCATGCTCCTCAGGAAAGATTCCTGGCAATTCAGCTCCTCTGACCAATAACTCTGCCACCCCAGGCCTCCCAAAGGCACCATTGCTATAGCCTTCTTTTGGTTCACTCTGTCCACTAAAGGGCACTGACCTCCATGGATAGACAGCCATCTGCCAAGAAGGGAGTCTTCAAGTCTTATCAGAGTCTCTATACCTCCCGCTGGCAACTGCCTTGGCAACTACTTTCCTAAGAAACTGAGGCTGGAGCTGGGTATGGGGCTGGAATAGAGTCACTGACACACATAATGAGCTGGGCCTGGACTAGGAAATCAGACCCAAGGCTAATCCCCAGGCAGCTCACACTGGCCCTACCCCACAGCAATATGGATGAATTCTTAGTTCTTTTCCTAAATGCATGCTTTGACAAGGAAAGGGGAGGCAGTAAGTTGGGGAGGAAAGACTCAGGGAAGGCCCTTAGGTGTTTTGCTCATGTCCACCACTAGTGAAGGGTTGCTTCCTCAATTTGTTCCTAGTGGGTTTGATTTCCCCTATTGCAAATGGAACTGAATACTCTTTCCTCTTTAAAAACACTACCTTGGGGCTTCCCTGGTAGCACAGTGGTTAAGAATCCACCTGCCAATGCAGGGGACATGGGTTCGAGCCCTGGTCCGGGAAGATCCCACATGCCACGGAGCAACTAAGCCCGCGTGCCACAACTACTGAGCCTGCGTGCCACAACTACTGAAGTCCACGTGCCTAGAGCCTGTGCTCTGCAATGAGAAGCCATCGCAGTGAGAAGCCCGCGCACCACAACGAAGAGTAGCCCCCACTCGCTGCAACTAGAGGAAAAAAAAAAGCCCACGCACAGAAACGAAGACCCAACGCAGCCAAAAAATTAATTAATTTTTTTTAAAAAACTACTACCTTCCTTCCTCTCTATGTGCCCCTGTGCCTGATACCATCTGCACACTCTTTCCATTCCCTTAGTGAGGGGCAGAGTCCCAGAGTGTGAAAATATAATCATCTTCCCTTTAGCCTCAACCTCCAAGACCTTAACACCTTAGACTTACTAATTTCTGAGTCAGGATGGAGTCTTGATTCCACTCACACGCTCACTCAGCATTTATTGAAAGTCACTAGACTAATGTCCATAAGGGCAGAGGTCATGTCTGATTTTGCTCATCAGTGTGTCTCCAGTGGCTGCTTGGCATGCAGTAGGTATTCACTGAAGATTTTTTTGAATGAAACCTACTATGTGTATAATCTCAGAGTCTCTTGATCACTTAAGACAACAGCAGCATCTAAAGCTTCCCTTTATTGAACAACTACTATGAGCCAGATCCTGTGTTAAGTACTTCAGACGCACACTCTAATTTAAACCTTGTGACAACACTGAGGGGTAGAAACTATTATTTAATTCCATTCCATGTATGAGAATAATGAGGCTCAAGGACATTAATTAATTTTTTCCAACTCACATGGTTAGTAAGTGGCAGAGCCTGGTACCAAACACAGGCCCCTTGGACTCCAAAGCCTGCCTCCCTATGCTGGGGTTAGGGAAGTGCCACTGAGATTAAAGTTACTATTTGGCTCCCCAAAATGCCAGTTAACTTTTCATAGAGACAGTTACTCGGCCACATACTTTATTCCCAACACTGGCAAATCAGTTTGTCTGAAGGGCCCCAGGTGAGACAGTGTGGGTTGCTAAGTGTGCCTTTCTACTTGTCAATACCCCTTACCCAAGTACAAAGTTTTATAGTTTACAAACTTATCCCTCTTATAGTCCTCACAGCAATCAGAAAAGTGAGTTCAGTTACTATTCCTCACTTTACAAGTAAGGAACCTGAGGCTCAAAGGAGGTGATACAAATTGCCTAAGATCACAGAGCCAAGAAGTAGTCTAGCTGGGGCTAAAATCCACTGTTTTCTGACTCTAAAATCTCTGAGCATAAACCACTGGGTCTCCTTGGCACGCAAAGCATTGGAAATCTTGCTTTCTGTCATGTGCCAATTCCCACTAAAAGACTGCTGCCTTCTCTTCAGACAAAGATGATCTAGGGCACCAGTGCTGCGTCCCAAATTGCCAACTGGGAGGAAGCTTGGCATCTCTCACACACCTTCAGAAGTAGAAATGCATCACCTGGCAGGAAAACCTTTTGATGCCTTCTCCTCAAAGGTGCTGTCTAAGAATTAGCCTCCCCCCACCCCACTACCCAACAAACTAGGCAGGGATATGTGCTCAGATGCAGTGCAAGCTGTCAAGGGCTTCTGCAAGGTTTGTTTGTTTTCCCCTGGCACCGAAATGAGGACCAGGAATGCATGTCACTTCTTCCCTCCATCAGTCCTCTTTCCCCTCTGAGAACTCTTAATCATTTCTAAAGTCCAATGAATAAAGAAAACAGGCCACCACCCCTATAGATTACAGCACTGCTCTCTGGAAGTAGGCATTGGTCATAAAGAGATCACTGCTGGATGGGACAAAAGCCAACAGATTAGTGGGGATTTGCACCAGCCTAAGTAGGCTTAACTCCTAAGTGGCAAAGTGGCTTGGACAAGGATCCCTCAGAATTCAGTTAGTGACTTCTGTACAGCCTTCGTTCTCCTCCCCCTCCTCTCCCATACGGCTGTCACCCCTCCCCCATCCCTCCCAGAATAAGATGCAGTCCTTTTCTGTCTCTCCCACTGTCAAAGGACTGAAAGAATAACATTCCCTGAGCTCCCTTTGCTGAATTATTCATCTTTGCTGCCTGAGCATGACAAAACTTCTCATTAAAAGCCCTGGGTGGGGGTGACCCACCGGGCCCCAGGCCACACAGCTAGCCAGAGAGAAAGCCAAGGGGAGGAAGAGACGCAGTGGCCGGCGTGGAAGGTTCCCCCAAAGGGCCTGTGAGACGGAGTCCTTGAGACCCGGGGACTCGGGAGTGTGATGGGGCACAGGCAGGCTCTTCACCGTAGGGTGACCAGCGTGGTGGTCTGGGGTGTCAGCCTTCTCAAAAGCTTTGGACAAACACAGAAGGCCTGACCCACCATGCTTCTCAGCCCTAGAACGTCCGAGTGCTGAGCAGTCAAAGAAATACTGTCACGGAATTGAAGAGAACTCGGTCTCTGCCGTTAGCACTCTGCTTGGCTGGGTAAAGTAGGACAAGTTGTCCATCCCTATTGTACCTAGAGGAACAGAGCCATGTGGGGTAGAGAGCCGGAGTGGGGAGAGGAGACCTAATTTCTGGTTCCAGCTCTGCCATTAGCCAGCTGTGTGACCCTGGGCACACCGCTTGGCTTCTCTGTGCCTGAGTTTTCACTTGTACAAGGGAGGCAATACAGACGGTGTGGCGATTCAGGGCGTGGGCTCTGGAACCAGGCTGCCCGGGGTTCACATCTCAGCTCTGTCTCTTCTGAGGTACGTGACAGTAACAAACCTGCTTAGCCCGACAAAGCCTCAGTCTTCTCATCTGTAAAACAGGGACAACAATAGTGCCCACCTCAAAAGATTGCTGCAAACTGTACAGCAGTCAGCACACAGCCTTGAGAGACTCTCAGTAGACGGTAGCTATGTGCATCTCATCAGATCCTCGTTCTCCAGAGTTTGATCTGTTCAAGTCACTGGGACCTGGCTTTTCATTCCAGAAGGAGCACGACATTCTGGTGATGAGAACATGTGGTTTGCAAGTTGCCTGGGACAGCCCTTCAGAACATGCAGAATATGTCCCTATGGGTGCACACCCCATGCAATGTCCTGCAAACGCTCGTGTGGGCCTCCTCATTTTCGAGGCATCCTGGGGAACACTGCCATGGAGACCAGTGCTCGTGGGCTTACAGGACGTTTGCCCACAACTCTGAATAGGACAGAGCAAGGGCTGTGGGGGAGGAAACATAATTTCCCTCTAACCTTCTGGGTTCTTGGCTGAGACCACCCCCACCCTGTAATAAAAGACAGATTAACAGGAGAAAAAGGGGCTGCTTCCCTTGGCCTCTTACCCCAGACCTGGCTGCCTTGGCTTCTGTTTGCTTTCCATTTGGGGAGCGACGGAGGATTCTGCCAAGAGCCAGGAACCTTCAGAGAAGGGCCCTGGGCCCTGTCACCTTCAAGCCCATTGATGGTGTTGTAGGCAACCTCGCCAACAGAGCAGCCAGGACTGACTCCGCAGAAGATTGCCACTCAGCACTGTCGTCCCAGCTGGGGCTGCCAGCAGTGCCTCCCCAACCACCCACCCACCCACCCACCCATCCATCCATCCACTGATGCATGCATTCATCCCCAAATATTTACCTGCCACGTATCCTGTGCCTGGCCCTGCACTAGGTGCTGTGGGAGCTCAGCAATGAGAACAACACAGGCCTGGACCTCAGGGAGCTTACAGTCTAGTTGGTGGGGAACTTATGAGGAGCCACACACATGGACGTGTGATTACAAATCATGAGAAACACAAAGAAATAAATAGAGAGGTGTTGTGAACACGTGTAAGATGGAGTAGGAAGCCAGGAAAGAAGTCCAAGGAGGTGATGCTTAGGCCTGACCCCGAGGGAGAGAAGGCACCAGCCAGGCAATGAGTGAGGGGAGAGGGTGCAGGAGGGCCGGGTGTGTCCCTGCCCCGGGTCAGGGTGTTTCCTAGCATTCTGCCTTTGTGGGTCAGACTCTGGGGTCTGGATGCCTGCTGGCTTTCACTTGACAAACAAACTGTGACTGCTGCCGCCGAGGCTTTTCAACACCTAGCCCTCAGACCGTGGGCATGAGAGTCTGAGAGACAACTTGATAACAGGTAGATCCCTGGGCTGCACAGTCCCCCAGAGACTTGGATTTAGCAGGTCAGGGCGGGCTCAAGAATTTGTATTTTTAACAAGGTCTCCAGCTGCTTCTAACACTGGAACTTGGAGAATCTCTTTACATACAATAGCATGGGGAAAATGGTTTGGTGGCAAAAACCGAGCTATTAAGTTGTCTATGTTTATGAGCCTGGGTTAAATAGTGACTTTCTCTCAAGAGCCTTCTGTGGTCCCTGCATGTGATTGTTTAATGTCAGGCTCTGAAGAATGTGGGCTCCCTTCATCTTGGACTTCCTGAGTGGGCTTTTTCTTAGGGTTACCGCCTGTCCCGGTTTGTCTCTGACTCTCCTTGTTGTATAATTGAAAGTTCCATGTCCCAGGAAACCCCTCAGTGTTGGCAAACCAAGGCGATTGGTCACCTTATTTTCTTAGAGAAGAGCCCACCTAGATTTACCTTGGAAACGAAGGAGTCACTAGGATAAGAGTTCCCTCCATATCTCTCTGACAAAAGTGCTCCCTAACGTGCTAAACTTGCCTTCTCATCTATCTGCAAAGAGCCACACAGAATGCTTCTCCCTCCGTCCTCCAGCATACACCCTCTCTTCTTTTTCTTTCTGGACAAGTATCATTTCAAAAAGAAGCCATAACAACAAGCCAATAGGTCCCACAGCATATCCAGAGTGCTGGAGATGGAAACCAAAGATGCACTGAGGGCTAAGCCCTGTACTTAGAAACTAGAGCAGAAAGAAGCTATCAGCTGCCAGATTCACAGGGTAATAGAAAAAAAGACGTATAGCATCACCATGGCAGCCAGCCTCCAAAGGCCCCCAGCACCTGCTCCTTTCTATACAAGATTTCCCCAAACAGGAATATTTCTTACTTCCTTGTTTTTCTTTTCAATAAAGATGTTAATTTTATTTCCCCTCATTTGTGCTTAATGTTCTAGTAGAAAGTTAGCTTCTCCTCGGCTCTCCAGCCCCTCCCTGTCTCTCCCAAACTTTTTCTTCCCCCATCTCCCCAGCCTCCCTTTCCCTTCTGTCTATCTTCTCTGGTTTATTCTGTCTGTACTCACAGCTTCCTGTCCTCCCACCCCTCAAGGAATATTTCTAACCATCTCTTCTCCCAGAGCTAAGCCCTCATCCAGGATATTTTCCAGCTGCAATTCTAACTGGCCTAGCAAGCACTGGTCTTTGCTCTGCGTGAGGGATATATGGTACTCCCTCCAAAGCCCACATCCTCTGTTCTGGCGCCCCTGGCTGAGGGGGCACAATGTAGCAAGACCACTTCAGCCCACAGAGCAGATGAAGGGAAAGAACTACTCCAGGGCCGAGAAGAATAATAATAGCTTATCAAATGCTGACTGTGTGCCTGGCCCTAGGCTAGAGTGTATTATCACATTTAATCTTCATGACAACCCTGAGGGCACAGGTCTAATTTATTATCTCATTTAGCAGATGCGGAAACAGAGGCTTAGACTGGTTAAGTCACTTGTAGAGGGTCACACAGCTAGCAAGTGACAGAGCAAGGATTTAAACCTAGGCAGTCTAACGCCAAAACCTGTCCCTTCCACGACGACCTTCGGAAGAGGTTTGGGGAGGAAGATTCTGTCCTGACTCACTCAGTGGGAATGGTCCCAGGTATACTCTTTAATCAGCATTGTTTGGAGGGGTCTTGTCAATGGAAAAGTCCTGGATAACAAACATATGTCTTTCTGCTTAGATCCAAGGGACTAGTGTGGCAGAAAGGAAAGCAAGGGAGTTGAGGAGTCCTTTTTCCATTCATCCAACACACATTTAGCAAATATTTCCCGTGAGCCAGGCTCTATTCAGCCTATCCATATGCATCTGTGTTGTTGTGGAAAGACTGTTGGGTGCTAGGAGCTCTGTTTATGAGACCTGGCTCTCCACTTTTCATCTCTGAGCCTGTTTCTGGGAATAATGATACTTGTGAGTTAATGAAAATCATGGCTCTGGAGGTGCCTGACACGAGAGCGGTCAACTTTGTAGAGGCAGAATCACTTCTACATGGGAAAGTTCCACTGAAACAAAGGTGGGTGGTGCTGAATTCTCCCACAGACAGGATGGGTCTGGGGGCGCTGGGACCCTCACCAACTCTCTTAGGAATGAGCGCTCTCAAAGCAAGTGTACCCAAGGTTGCTCACGGCATCACCTGCTTGCCCCTTGGAGCACACAGCTTCCTCTTTCCAGATCACTTACTTCTTGTGGTCAAAGAAGAGACCCAGGCCTCTGTGGAACACAGCATTTGGATCTGACACCAAACTTCTATGCTGATGAGGACTCTGGATAAAGACGCTGCTGAGCAACACTATTTTTATCATTATCGTTGTTAGAGTGGGACCTTGTGTGCCCAGGCTTGCAAGGGAATTTGGCCCTGCAGAACGAGGGTTAAAGAAATGCTTTAGGTAAGTGGGGGAGCGGGATGCCAAGAAATTCTAAGGAAATCCACTCATTTCATTTCTCTCTCTTGCACTCTTTCCTTCTCTCATCTCTCATCTCAGCTTTGTTTTTGTTTTGTTTTCTTTTCTTTTTTTGGAGGAGAATGAGTTACTGAGTAAACGGTGGAGGAAGCAGCTTATGTGTGCATAATTTAGCGGACTTGTGGCTTAATTAAAAGGACTCCCTTGGCCCTGCTGCTGACCCTTTACAGCAAAGTAGCAACTCGGGAAGACATTTGCCTGGGCCTGTGCTCAGCCGGGAAGAGCTCACGGCTACCAGGTGCAGGGCAAAGTATAGGTGTGCACACGTGCGCCTTGTGGAGAGGGCCAGGGGAAATGTCACAAAGCACAAAGCAGAGGACTGGTTTCAGCTTCCAGTGGAAGGCAGGAATGTGATGGGGAGCAGGTTGTTCGGGAGCCAAAGTTTCTGAGATCTACTCCAAGCTCCACACCAAATAGCTGAATCACCTCCAGCCCGTCATTTCACCCTTTCAGTACTTTCTTGAGCCTTCAAAAAAGGAGATCGGATTTGATCTATAATATCCTATCCATTTCTAACATTCTATGACTTGGTGGTTTTGCATGAGATTTTGAGGGGAATTCTAGCGCTTCTTCATTTGCCCCATGCAAGACTCTGCTGTTGAATTTTAGTCTTTCCCCTCATTCCTCACCAAATAATATGTTTCAGGGGCCAAATGGAAGCCAAAAGGCACTTTGAAACCACCTCTGAGGGCAAGTCAAGGCTGCCACCATCTCTGCTCATGACAGACTGAGCCAAGCTTCCGCACAAAGACATCAGAGGGAAGCTGAGAGTCAACTGCACTTTCCTTCTTCTCAGCTCAAGTACAGAGAAGGGTTGAAGAGGATTGATGACAGGGGGCAGGAAGCGGCGGAACAGAGCAGAGAAGAATCAAGCCCTTTAGGAAAAAAAATATGCTGCGTTAATTTCAGCCATGATTCATCTGGTAGCTGAAAATATCCCCTTACTAGGGTGGAGACAACTTCACCACTAACTACAGCAAAGTTTGATTTGGAAGGAAGTATTGATAATGGACTATCTACTGTCCCTTAATGTTCTAAGGATCTAGTTTGTTCTGACTTGACTAGAGCAGCCAGTTGGGGAATAAGCCTGCCTGGCTTTGACTCCTGGCTTCATGGCCAACTTTTTTGACCTCTGGGGGGAGAAAAAGCCTATTCCATGGCCAGGTTCTGTGGAATGTAGGCTGGAGAAAATGCAGTTTCTTCCTACAAAAACCTCTAGAGTGACCTTTGATTCGTAGGAAAGCAGCATGCTGTCCTTTCTCCAATCTGCACTCACCTCCTGAGACCAGGGAGATCTGCATGGCAGAACCAAGACCCATGATGAATCAATCATTCTTTACTTCTTATTCTCCTTTTCTTCAAATGAAGAGGCCTACCCTGATCCTCACTGGGCATCGGTAGACTTCAGTTCATCTCTGAAAAATGACACTCTTAACTCACAGGTAAGTAGAGGTCTGAGTAGATGCAGAGCAGTGGAGAGGCCAGAGTCTGAATATAGAATTGGACATGAGACAGACATCTAAACATTTCCTGGACACTAACTGCAAAAAGAAGCCTAGTTTCATCTCTGCTTTAGTCTATCTTATTGGTTGGCTTGAGTTTCACCAACTTGTAAACATAATATCTTTATGCTTGGGAGATTGGAGTTTGAATGAGAGTAGAGGTACAGAGAGGACAGAGATGTGAAGCAGAGAAGACAGAAGTAAACTGTGTTGTGGGTTTCATTTTCCCATCTGTAACATGGATCTAGGAAGAACCAATCATAGCAGATCAGATTGAAACAAGGAGTTAAAATACAGTGAAATGTATCTAATAATAATTATAAATCCCACCAACTTGGAACAAAGAATCTTCTCTGCCTCTGACAAGTTGGAAGCGCTTGAATGCCAGAAATTTCTCTACCGCAGTAACTAGAACTCCTTTCTAGTCTCCATGGAGATCAGAGAATCCTCTCAGAGTAAGGGGATGAGGCTGGCCCTTTGGTATCATTAGAGTCTATGGTGGACTCAGTTCTACCCCAGGATTCAATCAATGCAGTTAACATGAGCTAAGACTCCCCAGGCACTGGCCTTCTTAGCACTGATTAACAGTTTCTCCAGGACTTGGTCTGTGGTATGAGGAGTATCTCTTTCATTTCACTTTATGTGTTAATCTTCTGACTTTTGCTGGTGGCTGCTTGGTCTGGAACGGAATCTGAGTCATCGAAAAAGAGCCACTTCAAATTCTCTCCCTCCAGTAGCTCAGGATGAGCTGAGCTCCCCTGCCCATGCTTCCAGTTTTCTCCTGGATGCTTCTCTGAAGAGTGAAAATATTCGTCCTTACTCAGTAAACCTTCTAAATGGTCCTCTTCTACTCCATTCTACCATTTCATAGACCCGGTTCCGTACATGGAAAATAAGTTAGTCTCCTAAGTGTTTTTGCTTAAGGTGATGCAACTGAGTAGACTTCCCTGGCTCCATGCCACTGCTTGCCTGAAAATGTCAAGACCTCAGCATCCTATTTGTCTATGCTGAAACTGCACCGTAATTGAGGCTGGTTGTACTGGGCTTGCAGTTGTGAAACAGCACCTGCCTTTGACTCAGCAGTGGGCACACTGCTGTGGAAAGTGAGGGGATTATAGAACACGTGGGATGTAATACACGGTAGAAAGGCAATGTGAAGGTTACAGAAAGAAACTGACAATGGGCAGGAAAGAGAAGTCAGAGTTCTCAAAGCAGCACTCTCTCGGTGTTGGACGATGATGTTGCTGACCGTGCAGGAGCGGGTGGCAGCAAAAGCTACTGTGTGTGACCTGCTGAGGTTTGTTGTCTGATTAGCAGCTCAGGAGTGCCTGTTATTGATTAGAATATGTCGCTTTGGGCCATATGCCCCATAACTTTCACAAAATGTGTTAACCCACCCTATACACAGAGAAGTGGTTCAACTTGGCACCTTACCAAGGGATTCCAATTTTTCCCGTGTAAGTGACTGTGTCGAAAAGGGCTTCATTAGTGCAGTATATGTAGAAACACAGCCACAAATCAAAGAACAAGATCCACCTGCACTCAGCAAGAAAAGGACTACTCATCACACCCCAACTTCATCACACCCCACAGTCACACTCTGAGATGATAATTGCTAGTGGCAGGGACATCATCTTCACACTATCAAGAGGTGCTCTGTGTGTGTGTCTGCATGCACACACATGTATATATTCAGATGATGAACACTACAGGAGTGCAAGATTAAACTATCACATCTTTTCTAATGTTAAATTCTAGTTCCTGCCATATAAAAATTGCTGACCTAACTATAACTATATAATTGGTATCATTAATGCAAATTCAGCTTTCTGCATATTTCTATGTATAGTCACCAACTAAATTCTTCCTTACTTCGGTGTCCAATATCCTATTGCAACAGACATTGAATTTATTCATGGGGAAAAAAAAGGCTTGAGGACAGACAGAAAGACAGACTGAAAGAAAGACAGAAAGGAAAAACAAAGACAAAAGAGAGAGAGGAAGAGAGGCAGAGAGAGAGAATGAATCCTAAATAATTGGAGACCACTTAGAGAAGCACCACAGCAAGAGTGCTAAGAGTGCCGTTAATCCCCCGAACTATCCTTCAGAGGAAGGTGCTTATTATCAGTCACAGACAAATCTGTATGCACCACCAGAGATACTCAAGGGACTCGGACATGTATATTCTGTTTAGGGTTGGATTATTGGAGGATAAGCTTCTTGGGGTGGTGTCTAGCAGGTGATGACCTCTTGTGATGTGACTAGCAGACAGATTCTGGGATACATGGAAATGAAGTTCATTCCTGTCTGCTGAAAAGTCATCTCTCTTTTTTTTTTAATTGAAGTATAGCTGATTTACAATATCGTGCTAGTTTCAGGTATACAGCACAGTGATTCAGATATATGTATAGATATAGATAGATAGATATTATTTTTCAGATTCTTTTCCCTTATAGGTTATTACAAAATATTGAGTATAGTTCCTTGTGCTATACAGTAGGTCCTTGTTGATTATCTATTTTATATATTGTAGTGTGTATATGTTAATTCCAACCTCCTAATTTATCTGTCCCCCAACCCCATTTCCCCTGCAGTAACCATAAATTTGTTTTCTATGTCTGTTTCTATTTTGTAAATAAGTTCATTTGTGTCTTTTTCATCTCTATTTTTTCTAGGCCATGTAATAAATGTCCAGATCAAATGCTTCAAGAGGTACTCAGGCCCTGGGGCACTGCTGTTGACCCATGCAGAACCTTCTTTGGGAGGCAATTACATCATTACCCCACTAGAATGTAAGCTACATAAGGGCGTGGACTTCGTCTGCTTTGTTCACTGTTGTATCTACAGCACCTAAAACATCTGGCCTATGATGTGCACTCAATAAATATTTGTTAAGTGCATGCATGAATCAGTGGGAGCACAGTCCGTTCCACACGGTAAATATTTATCCATCTTTCCAAGTCCTATTACTTTTATGTTATGTAAGGGCTTCACAGCTTACACATCATGGATGATCACAGTCCCCAAGTGAGCGAAATAAGATATTCATGAACATGATCACCAGCAAAAACCAATTTACTTTTGAGGAGAAGCGTGACATGGTCCTATCATCCCCGAAAAAGAATGTTTCAGAGTTATGAGAGCCAAGAGACAAGGAGAGTCAATGCAAACTCTGTGGAAACCTTAATGAAACTCTCCTGCATGCCTAGTGAATCACTCTCAAGTGGCTGGTGGGATGAGTAATGATGCTGAGGGTCCAGCAGGAGAGAAATGGTGCCTATCTGGGTGCTAGTCAATACACCAGTAACCTTCAGATACCCAAGGCTTGGTCTGCAAAACCCATGCCGGAAATATTCCATAAAAGAAGGAAAGGTAATCTTGGAAACATGGGACTTAAATCAATTACTCTCCAAAAGTCTTAGGAGAGCACTGAACATATCTAACACATCTGCCATTTTGTTCTTTCTTCTTCCTTCCTCCAGCTGAATAGAAGACTGTGAAACTCCCACCACCACTATTACCTCACACACACTGTGCATATCTCCTTGAGTCTGAAGGGCATGAGGGTTTCCCGCCTCTGCCGGCAGCGCTCCGTCAGCACCAGAAGTTGAGCCCCCACTTTCAAGTAAACTGTCACATCCTTGGAGGTTGAAAATGACCCTGAAAAGAAAAACTCACACACAGCAACAAGATGCAGCCTTGCTCCTTGGAGATCCAACCGAAGCGCCCCTGTCCTTGTCAGCAGACATTTTAAAAGACGTCCTTTTTTTTTTTTTTTTTTTTTTTGCGGTACGTGGGCGTCACACTGTTGTGGCCTCTCCCGTTGCGGAGCACAGGCTCCGGACGCGCAGGCTCAGCGGCCATGGCTCACGGGCCTAGCCGCTCCGCGGCATGTGGGATCTTCCCAGACCGGGGCACGAACACGTGTCCCCTGCATCGGCAGGCGGACTCTCAACCACTGCGCCACCAGGGAAGCCCCAAAAGACGTCTGTCTTTTATTTCACACATGCCCCCAACTTCTTACCCCAATGCTTCTGAAAAGTAGCTAATGCTTTGAGAGTTTCCTCAGCTTGGGAACACAGTCGACTTTTGAGGTACCCCCACAGACCACTTTATACTTAAATAAGTGGGATAAATAGTATGGGGGAGTTGGATCCAGGACGGGATGCCAAATGACTCTCCAACTCTGCCCCCAAAATTAAGCCCTAAAAGTCACTGAATTCACCAGATAATACCCGATCCCGCACAGACATGCTTCTCCTCAGACTGAGGTTGCAGAAGCCTGCTTGTCAGGAGGGCACAACTGTAATTTTCCTTGTATTGGGCTGAAATGTGACAGACTCTTTCCTGTAGTGAAACATTTATGAAAATGATGTGCTTAATCCATTTTTAGCAGCTCAGTAGTTTTTTCATGATGAAATCATCTTTCATCCAGTAAAACATTTTACTTATTGTAGCTTCTACGCAACCGCCTGCTGCAATCCAGCCACTTCTCATGGCCAATGGGAAAACCAATTTCAAAAGAGGAAAAGGGTGCAATACATTTTGGAGCATGGAGATTCCCATACACCATAGTTTGATAATAAGAAGAGAAAAAAATTTGTGGGGCGAGGCTGGACACAAATTTGTGCCCCTCCCACACCAGAAAATGCTGAGGTCATCTTCAGAAAGTGTGGCTTCCTATTAGTAGAGGGAACTCTTGAATGGTCATCTCCCCTGCTTCTTGTCACCTCCTAGGAGCAGCTTATCCAGTTCTTTGCCTCCCTGGCCTCCCTCCTTCTCCCAAAGCCTTTCAGCACCCTTGGGAAGCCTTATCCCTTCAACATATCGGCCAGACCCTTGGTCATGGAGGCAGCCTTTCGTAAGAAGGGATCTTTCCTCCCAGGAAACTGATCCCGCTGTGTTCTCAGCACTCAGGGACCCCACGGGACACATCAGCGGAGGAGCAGAGTGACCAGGTCATGCAGCGCCTTGAACTTCAGCTTGAAAGCAATAGGGAGGAGTTGAGGAAGGGGAAGTGACAAAATCAAGCTTGTCAGAGGGAGTGAGTTAAATAGGATCAAGTGCTTCCGCTGCCCGCCCCCCTTAGTGCCCTAGCCTGCAGCTCTGCCCTGAGAGGTGCTGTAAGGCTTGGTTCCTGCCCACAGAGTGGGGATTGTGATGCCTACAGAAAACACGGAGGGAGGGTAAGCAGGTGAAAGAGCTGCTAAAGATATTTTCAGGAAAATTAGTACTTCGTATTTTGTACTTACTGGCCATATAAGCATGATATCAGGCTTGTAATGTTTCCAGTCCCAATTCCAAAAGCCCAGCTCCGCCATCAACATTTTAGTGTGTAATCTTTAAAATTATCTTCTTTCCCCTTCATTGGTGGTTTAAAAATTCCTCTTCTTTAATAATAACACAACCACAAGGGAGATGCAGCACAAGTTCTACCCTTCATTGCCTATAAGTGGGTCCCTTTGAAGAGCTTGCAATCCCCGCACACCCTTCTCTGGTGGGGCTGAGGGACTGCAGTCAGCGCTGGAATTGACCCCTATAAAGTGACACCGACCCCTCCCCTGAGTACACACTCAAGAACTCAGATGAGCTGTTGTGAGAGTTTCCACTGCAGAATAAATGAAAACATTTTGCTTCTCACAGCCGTAATTTAAAAAGAGAGCGTGAGAAAATGGAGATAATGGGAAGTTGAGAGAGAAAACAGGAATGGAGAGAAAGTGAGGGTGAAAGAAGAGGGGGAGACAGACCTCCACAGAAGGTGAGACCCAGAAAAGAAACAGGAAGGGAGATTAGAGATGGAGAGAGTAAAGATGAAGGAAAGCTTCAGGGAGAGAGGGAGGAAGAAAGTAAGGAAAAAGAGGGAGGGAGGGAGGGTGGATGAGGCACTCGCGGAAGTCCCAGAGCGGTTCAGGTGGTGCTTGAGCAAGCTTGGGGAAGGGTCGTCAAGAAAAGAACTGCTCAAGCACCTGGATGCTGTAAGCAAATGGGCAAAAGCAAGGGGACGGGGAGCGGCCCACACTCCCTGCCTCTCTACTCCATCCTGGGCTTCGGGGCTGCCGGGTCATTGCTCTTGGCCCCCTTGACTTCTCTGAAGCTTGCAAAGCCTGCTGTGCGCCAGGCCTGCCCTGCCCCTGTCAGGGACACCTATTCCTCCTTACAGCCTCGCCAGGCTGGGGAAAGGGGGTTTCAGAGAGCTAAAGAGAGCCCCCCAAGCTCAGCAGAGATGAACTAAGGGAGGTAAGCAGGCAGGAAAGAGGATGCACAACTACAAGGATGAAGATGGGTCATGCAGACAGACAGATGGACAGACTGATAGGCAGGCAGACATAGGAGAACTCCGAAGTTCCTCTGCCTTATACATCCTTTGTGTCTCCACCCAGAGGGTTGAGGAAAAGCCACCCCTGCCCTCGGCCTCCTCCTCACCTCCTCTCATCCCTGAAGCTGTCAGCTGGAGGAAACCCACTGGCTCCCCTAAACCCTCTCAGGTCTTTGTCCCCCTTACAAAAATCATTAAGCCTTTAGAGTTCGGCCACAGCTTGGCTCCAGGCTAAAAGGGGAACTGCTGGGGAGGTTGGGGAATCAGGGCAGCCTGCATGCACTCCTCCAGCTGGACAGTTAGAAGCTAGACAGAACACCTCCGGCCCTCTCCAGGCTGCAGCGGCAGCCCAAGCTCCTCCCCAGCACACAGCACACAGGCTCGCTGGGAGCCCCACTCCAGCTGCTGGCGACTGTGCCTTTAAATTGCCGCTTTCAGAGGGTGCATCTCAGGGGGAGGCGGGAGGGAGGGAAACATCTTCCTACAGTCTCCCTCTTCCCTCCCCTCCAAGACTCTCCAGGGTTTAGAGAGTGATTGCTGCCCAAAAAGAATCTCCCTCAGCACCCCAGCAGGCAGGCTGAGGCCCTCCGGAGCCCCAGGCGAGCCAGAGCAGGAACAGGTTATCTGTGTCAGAATCACTTCCAGGGGAATAGTTCTGGCCCCTGACTGGTAAGGACAGAGCAGAGAAGAGAGAAGAGGAGAGAGCGTGCAACTCCTAGCCCGGCCCTCCTTGGGTTCCATGCAAGTGGCCCAAGTAGGAAGAAGGCTCTCTACTTTCGGCGTTCCCGCCCGGATACTCCCTCTCACCTTGGCAGCCAGGCTGAGAAAGGACTCCAGGGTCCCCGCAGAATGACAGCTCTTGTTCCAGCAACCCTCTCCTTCCTTCTCCTCTGGACCCTGCCGGGGCAGGGCCTCCTCAGGTGAGCTGAGTAGGGGTAAGAAGGAGATGCATGCAAATACTGGCCGGGGGTAGCAGGGGCTCTGACACAGTTTCCTTGAAGTTTACAAAAAGCCCACAGTCTGGAAGGCTCCAGGGGAGGACACACCCTCCCCCAGTCAGATCCCAGGAGACTTTCATAAAGGATGTCAAAGCTCCAGAGCAGGTGGGAAGGCTTCTGCATGGGTGAGACTTTCCTGGGCCAGGGTAGGGGCTAGGGAGTGAGCCCCAGAACAGAAGCCATCTGTCCTGTCATGCAACCCTATCTCCCTACCAGCTTGGCCACACGTTCCTCAGATCCTTAAAAATGACACCAACATCTGCCAGCTGTTCACCCAAGAGATTTCAAGGAGTAAGGATTTTCCCAAAAACACATCACAATGATGTTGGCTGAACAAACCTTGGCCCTCTGCAGTCACCTTACCCTGCCCAGGGGGGAACCTGTCTGCTCGCTGTCCCTGGAGGGGCACTAAGTGGCCATCATTTCCTGGGCTTGGGGGCAAGACATGCTTTGAGCTCCTTGTAAATGGCCTCCTACCCATTCTCACTTTCTCATTAGACCAGGAGCCATTCTAGGTGGATAGGGTGAGCTGAGGAGGAAAGATGGCTGTGCCTTAGGCTGAACTGGTCAAAAGAATGCCTCCCAAGGTGGAGGCAGGTGAGTGCCACCGCAATATCATCCTCCTCCTCTTCGTTCAAAGAGCACACCAAGATCTGCTTGCCTCTGAGGAGCCTCCTGCCTCACTGCTGGCAGACACATTAGGGGGCAATCAGGCAGGGATGCAGTGGGGGGGGGCAGTGATAAACTTCTTCAGAGTGAAAAGCAGCCCGAAGTGCAATGGCAGCTCAGCTGGAGTTGATAGGAGGATGCAGGCAGAAGGGGGCACCCAGCTGACGCTTGCTGGCCCTGCTGGAGGGGAAGTTGCCTCAAGGCCCAAGCTTTGGTGGTAGCATTCCCACTTGAGTGATTGGAGCAAGGCAGGCCCTTAGGAAATCTTGAGACCAAATCCTTCATTGTATTTATGGAAACTGAGGCCTAGAGAGGGCAAGTGACCTGGCCAAGGTCACTTAAGTACCCAGCAGCAGAATCAGCGTTCTCCCCTTACCCCACTCCGAGGCCTTCCATGAGAAAGATTTCCAGCTCTGGAACCTCCCTAGTCCTGCCAGTGTTTGGAACTTTCCAGGAATGAAAGGGAGCAAGGAGAGGTTGCACACAGTGACTCTGCTTTCAGGTCTGCAGACAAGGTAACCTGGAAAAGCAGGGCTGCCACAGCGGTTGGGGCCCAAGACAGCTGAGCCCACAGCCAGTCCCAGGGTCCTGGGGCTGGAGCTAGTGGGAGAGGTGACATGAGAGTGAGGTTGAGGACAGTGGCAAGGGTCTGGCTGCTCCACCTGCAGGGCCACGTGGCCTCCCGGCAGGCAGGTGACAAGCAGCCAGCAGCAGCACCTGGCCAGTGTGGACGTCCCATGGTGAAGCCACGCACTTCTGCTTGCACCAGCACCACCACCCGCCTCCTTGGGTTTTCAGAGCCTGCTTAGGCCACCTGCTCTGGCCGTCCCCACTCAGGGCCAAGGTGGCCTCTGTTCCCAGGGTAAGAGCTCCCTCCTGCTCATGGGATTCAAGGAAGTAAGACTCTAAGGGTCAGGGTGCGGCGGCTGTCACTGACCTTCCCCCACTCTGGTTGCTTGGCAGCCCGCCCTGGGCTGCTTGCATCATGGTATTATGGTAGATGGACTTAGTTTTGAAGTCAATAGCTCTGGGTTGGAATCTCGGCTTTACCATTTAGGAACTGTATGATCATGAACAAGTCACTCCATCTTGCACTCCTCAACTATAGCTGGAGGATAATAAGAGTGATTATTGAGAAGATTGATGTGAAAACTATACTAGATAGTGTTTAGCATGGTGCCTCAGCTATTTGTATTATTCTATCAGTCACTGTCAGGTACATAGATTTACTGGGAAAGAGGAGCTCGCTGGTTCAAAGGAGACTCAGACCCAGAAGGACAGCAGTCACCCCACCTCCCAGCCCCAGCAGTGCAGCAGCAGTAGTGGCAGCAGGGGAGCTGGCTCTGGTGATGATGGCAGGATGGAGCAGAGGGCACAGGACCCAGCCAGGAGTCCAGCCTGAGCTCAGTGTGAGCCCCACCCCTGCCCTCAAGCCCCTGCTGAGCTCCTGGTCCCTGGTCTAGCTATTGGCTGCTAAGCAGACAAGCAGGCATATGGAAGGAACTTTGCTGCTCTTAGAGGGAAACTTGTCAGGGGAGAAGGGGGCTGGCCTCTAGGCTAGGCCAAAGCACACTGGCCCCCTCCTCAAAATGAAGCTCTTAGGAAGAAAAGATGGGAGTTGACCTTCACAGCATGGCCACTTTACTGGGAGGCTTTCCCATGCTTCTAGAGCCCTGCTTTCCTGCCTCTTTTATTGCCAAGGTGAGATGACCTGCCTGTAGCTGCCACAACCCTGAACTGAGGTTCAGCTCAGAATATAGCTTCTTGCTGGAGCAGACACCAGAAGCCAAACTGCCCTCTCCAGAAGCTGGGTCCTAGCCCCTGAGGGATCAGCATGAAGGCCAAGCAACTAAAACTATCTCTCAGGGGTGTAAATTGCCCTTGAGCCCTTCCCATCCTTGGCTAGGCCAGATGTACAAAGCGTTGCCACAGCCACATTATTTCTGTCACTCTTGTTTGAGCATGTTCAAGGCACCCTCAGAAAGAGAATACTGGATGAGACCTCAGCCTTGGGTTCAAGTCCTGATCCTGGGCCCTGTGTCACTCACCAGCTGTGAGACTTTGGGCAAGTCACTTTTCTTTTGGACGGTCGATCTATCTATCTATCTATCTATCTATCTATCTATCTATCTATCTATCCATTTGTTAGATTCCACATATGAGATCATATGGTATTTGTCTTTCTCTGTCTGACTTATTTCATTTAGCATAATACCCTCCAAGTCCATCCATGTTGCTGCAAATGGCATTATTTCATTCTTTTCTATAGCTGAGTAGTATTCCATTGTATATATACACCACATCTTCTTTATCTATTCATCCGTTGATGGACACTTGGGTAATTTCCATGTCTTGGCCATTGCAAATAATGCTGCTATGAACATGGGGGGGGTGCAGATATTTTTTCAACATAGTGATCTCATTTCCTTTGGATAAATACCCAGAAGTAGAATTGCTGGATCATAAGATAGTTCAACTTTTAATATTTTGAGGGAACTCCATATTGTTTTCCACAGTGGCTGCACCAATTTACAGTCTCACAGATTACTCCTTTGGAAGCCTCAGTTTTCTCACCTATAAGATGGAAATAACAGTTTTCACCCCCATCACGCTGAGAATTTTGAGGACAAAAAGATCTAATATATGTGAAAGCAATCTTCTAGGACTAACTATTGAGCTGCTGTGTTGGCTTATGTGTTTCTGTACTTCTCATTTTGCAAGTGGGCACCTAGAAACCCATCTCCTAATCCTCCTGCCTGATGGAGAGATCAGCCAAAGTGGGGAGGGAACAAGGAAGGAGAGGGTCTGTGATAAAGGCAGAATACAACAGATCTCAGTTATTAATTCTTTATCTCTCCTGTCCAGGGTGGCCTTGGCAAAAGAAGAAGTCAAATCTGGGACCAAGGTGTCCCAGCCCATGTCCCCCTCTGATTTCCTGGACAAGCTTATGGGGCGAACATCTGGATATGATGCCAGGATTAGGCCCAATTTTAAAGGTAAGAATCATTCATCCTACAAAATACCCTTCCCTCCCCACTTCTTTTGGGGACATACTGCCGAGCTAGCCTCCATTGCCTACCTCAGGGCCAGGAGGCTGGAGGTACAGGGCTGGCTCTCACAGCTCAGAAGGAGTGTCCCCTCCCCATCACCCATGGGCCTGTGTGCCAGGCACTGCCTTCTCCCAGCAGTACCCTAACCTCAAGCTCAGGGAGGGAGTCTTGGAAATTTCTCCCAAATTCCTGGAATGCCCTGCCAATATGGCTGTGCTTTGCTACTCTTAGGCCCACCTGTGAACGTGACCTGCAACATCTTCATCAACAGTTTCAGCTCCATCACCGAGACTACCATGGTAAATCATTGCCCTGCTCCCGCTTCCACTCTGGTGTGAGTGGGTGAAGCCCAGCAGATAGCAAGACTTTCCTCCCTCTGCCATCCTCTTCCTGTTTCAGGGTCATGGCTAAAGCCATGGGATGTCCAAAGTCGGTCACTGGGAGTTTATCTTTCCCCAGCCCAGGGTTTTAGTGGCTAAAGGCAGACTAGCCTAAGCAGCAGATGGTCCAGTTTGGCAGGTAGCTTGATGCATAGCATCAAGGCTTGGAAATCAGATAAACCTGCGTTCAAACCCTGACTCTACCATCTCTTAGGCAGGTTACTCAAATCTCTCTTTGTCTCAGTTTCCTCATCTGTAAAATGGGGATCTTAACAGCACCCTCATCTCAGGATTGACATGAGATTTAAATGAGATGATGCATATGAAGAAAGCACTTAGCAGAGAGCCTGGCACATAGTAAGTGTTTAATAAATGTCTTTTCCCTTCCCTTCTTTGCCATATCAGCCCAAAGCAGGCTCCTTCTACAGTGGAAAATGCCCACTGCCCCTGAGACGTGCTCCCAGCATTTCCTCCTCGTGGCCCTCCTGCCCAGGTAGGCTTGCTAGGCCCCTGCAATAGCACTGCCTCTGATGGGCCCATCTCTGTTCAGGACTACCGGGTGAACGTCTTCTTGCGGCAGCAGTGGAACGACCCACGCCTGGCCTACCGAGAATATCCTGATGACTCGCTGGACCTCGATCCCTCCATGCTGGACTCTATTTGGAAGCCAGATCTGTTCTTTGCCAATGAGAAAGGGGCCAATTTTCATGCGGTGACCACAGACAACAAGTTGCTGCGCATCTTCAAGAATGGAAATGTGCTCTACAGCATCAGGTGCAGCTGGCGTACAGCCAGGAGAACTCGGGGCAAGGGGTAGAGGCTGAGGGGTGGGCGGAGGGTTCCCTGTGCTGTGCTGAGGCCCAGTTAAGCCAGCCTAACTTCTTTCTTACTGTCCCTGCCAGGCTGACTCTCATTTTATCCTGCCCAATGGACCTGAAGAACTTCCCCATGGATATCCAGACTTGCACGATGCAGCTGGAGAGCTGTAAGTGTCCCGAGAAAGTCATAGAGTGAGGCCTGAGATACCAGCTAGTTAACCCCATGCTATGATATTCCAGACAGGATAAGGGCAGCCCAGAGTGGGGATGAACTTCCCCAAGCACACACAGTGAGCTCTTGGCACAGGTGAGACTAGAAGCCAGGGCTTGCTAACACTCAGCCCAGTGTGCTTTTCCATCCCTTCGCTATTGGCAGGTCTGGCTGCCCCACAGGGCCGGGGAATGGGAAGGCTCCAGGCTTACATACAAAGGTGCTTATGCTGGATATGGAGGGTCATTTGAGGGGTACCTCCTCTGTCCAGATATAATTTCCATCTCACAGTGCCTGAAGTAATTCTACCTTTACTTCCCCTGAGTTAAGACATTCAAGATGCCTATAAAAATCCAGAGTTAGCAGGGAAGGGGGGAGTCTTTGAACCCTGATTCCTTGTGAACACATAATTTTTTTAACTGAAGTATAGTTACAATGTTGTGTTAATTTCAAGTGTACAGCAAAATAATTCGGATATATATATATATATATATTCTTTTTCGAATCCTTTTCCATTATAGGTTATTACAAGACATTGAATATAGTTCCCTGTGCTACACAGTAGGTCCTTGTTGTTTATCTATTTTACATATAGTAGTATGTACAGATAGCTTTTGTAGAGAGGTGGGAGAGGACAGTTCTAGGCATAGGACAGTGCCCAGGATAGCAAGGTCAGCCAAGGGCTACCAAGGGCAGGGGGTGCCAACCTGCAGAGGCTGCCCTAAGTGCAGAGAAGCTAAAGGATAGCAAGACTGGACCATCACCCATGTCCATTCCTTTGCCATCTCCTGGACAAGTGAGACTGTGAGATCAGGAGATATCCATTTGATCCTCAAAGAAGAAGTCTTGTCAGGCTGTTTCCAACATATAATAACAGTAATGGATAGAATATGTCCTATGTGGTCAGCTTTTTAGAGTTCATAAACCACCTTCACATCCAGGTCCTCATTACCCCCTCTGAAAAGTATGTGGAGCATTTTACAGAAGGGGAAGTGACTTGCCCAAAGTCACAAAGCTACTCTGGGCCGAGGCCCTACACTGGACATCCGTGAGGCTTGGTGTTTCTGCTCCCATTTCTACCCAACTTGTGAGTATAGTCACCTATGTGGCAAGAGCCTTCACGAACTACTAGCTATCTGTGAGCAACTTGGCATTTTCAATGTTAGCTCCCAATTTGCCCCAGGTCAGGACTCTGGCTGGAAGTCTGTGGTATGCACATTGTCCCGTGCATGACTGGCAAGGTATAAATAGCTCTTTCCTCCCTGGAGTGAGGTGGCAGAAGCCCCAGCTCTGAGGCTGGCTCAGCTCAAGACGTGGTCAGTACACATGCTTACTCCCCTGGGTTTGAGATGGGGCAGGAGGTTCCCAGCTGGTTTCCTTGACATCTTTCCAAGCCTTTTGATGTGCTTTCTAGGTCTGCCAGAATAATTTCTCTTTGGGCCTTTCTAAAGCTTGAGAACTAGGTAGGAGAGGAATCTTTCTGATTTACCCACTTAGGCTGGGCCCATGAGGCAATTGACCCTCTTCCGAATGCTTTTCCTTTCCAAGATGAGCATGAAACTCCTAAAACCCAGGCCTTATTCCTCATTTGTTCTTTCCTGCCAGTTCTAACCCTCTCCCTGCCCCCGTCCAGCCACCACACTGTGCAGTCCTCTGCCATCTCTGTCACTTTCAGTTGGCTACACCATGAATGACCTCGTGTTTGAGTGGCTGGAAGATTCTCCTGCTGTCCAAGTGGCTGAGGGGTTGACTCTGCCCCAGTTTACCTTGCGGGATGAGAAGGATCTAGGCTATTGTACCAAGCGCTACAACACAGGTAAAAATCCAAGATATTTACTGGCTGTGGGCCACAAGAGGGCCTCCAGATGGGAGGGAAAGGGGCAAGGCAGCTAGCCTCTACTGAAGGTCCAATCTGTACCAGATGTGGCGCTAAGTGCTTCATATGACTTATCTCATTATGGTAGGGGTGATCAGCCCCATTTCTCAGAAAGAGAAAACTGAGGTTCTAAGAAGTTGAATCAGTTGGCCAAGTCACACAGCTAGTAAATGGCTGATTTAGAATTCAAATCCAGATCTGTCTAATGCCAAAGCCCTTGTTCTTGTCCCTATCACACGCTGCAGAACAAATGGTCCTGTGCCGGTGAGTGGCAGGAGTGTTCCACCTGTCCTGGGGCCAACTTCACGTGGAAAGTGGGGAATCTACATCTGGGAGTAGTCAGTGAGTTCACTGAACCAGGAGAGAAGAGAATTCAGGTCACCAGCTGGCTTACCGTCCACACCTCCTACCACTGTCCCCACTGCTCAACTCTCATGAATTGGCTTGGTTTCCCAGGTGTGAAAAGCATGCCAGGAAATGGAGAGGAGCTGGTTTTCCAGCCTGAGCGTCTGCCCCCTGCAGCTTCCCTAATCGCTGCTAGCTCCTCATTTCCCCTGGCAATTTGGCTGTGAAGAGCTATGACCCTGAGATAGAGGCCACAAGCTGAAGAGGGGAGATCACACTCCAATGGTGTGCTGATATGCTTTGGGTGCAGCCCTATGAATTTGTGTGTGAATGTGGAGGTGCAGGTAGCTGGGGAGATGAATGAGCCACTGAATTTAGAAAATGCTGGCGTGAGTGGAAATTGGTATAACCTTTTTTAGGGGAAAAACTGGCATTTTGTATATAGACTGGTGGGTTTTAAATTTTGGTGTGCATCATATTTCCCTGGGGAGGCTGTTAAAATATTGATTCCTGGGTTCTGCCTCTCAGAGATTCTGATTACATGTGCTTGGAGTGATGCCCAGAAATCTGTGTTTGAACAAGCATCCTGAGGATTCTGATGCAGATGGTCCAGGGGGCACGCTAAGAAACTTTAGTCTGGAAGCTAAATTTGTTTCCCTACCTGTTGATCCAGGAATTCCACTGCCTGGAATTTATTATGAGGAAATATTCCAAAATATCATATTGACTTTAGACCCCAAGAGGGTTCCTGGATCACTGTTTATACTAGCAAAAGCTTGGAACTGCTCTAAATATCCACCAATAGGGTGGAAGTTAAGTAAATTACATAGCGCATCTGCTTGGTGGGATATTATCCAGACATTTAAAAAGAATGCTTGCAAGGTGCTTATATCAACATGGGAAACTTCAAGTGGAAAAGGGTAAGATTCAAAGTTGTATACACAGAATGATTCTACTGTGATGAAAGAAACAAACCAAAAGCATGTGTTTAAAAACCCTGGAAGGAAATAGCACTAGGCATTTCTAAAGCAGTATGATACAACAGGTAAGAGCAAGAACTCTGGAGTCAGATAGAGCTGAGTTTGAATTCTGGCTGCACCATTTACTAGTTGGGTGCCCTTGAGCAACATAACTTAATCTCTTTGAGCCTCAGTATCCCTGTCTATAAAATGGGAAATAATAATTTGACCTGCCCCAAAGAGTTGCTATGGGATTTAAATGAGATAAACTATATAAAGTCAGGGCACTTAGTAGGGGCTTGACAAATGTAAGCTTATGAATATTATTATTCTTTCTCTACTTCTCACTTTCATTCTGTGCTAAACAAGTGTTAATTTTGTCATTGAAAACAAAACTGCTATCACCAAAAAAAAAAAAAAAAAAGGAAGGAAGGAAGGAAAGAAAGAAAAGAAAATATGGATACCTAGCCAAAACATGTCACGGCAAGAAGCCCAGGGTGGGTGGACTCAGGGAAGAGTAAGAGATCACAGCATCACACAGCATGTCAAAGCCATAATCAGTCATTGATGAAATCACTAACCTTGAGGAATCAGACAGTCCTGTTAAGAGTAAGCCTAGGCCAGAATAAAATGATAATATACACATCCTCTGTTTTTTGCTTTGGTTAGCCTAAGCGTCTGCTGCCAGAAGCTCTGAGCTAGTGTTTTCTTAGCCTTGGGGATGGAAAGCAGGGTAAAATGAAGATGGCTGGCAGAGGAGGCGAGCATTGGCACATGTGCCTGGGGCCAATGCACTTTTTGTGGGTGGAATAGAATGCTGCTGCCAGATGCTTTCTGGGAACCCGCTGCCTGCTGTCCAGAGCTGGTCTCTGTTAGACATTGTTTCCAGATGTTTGCTATCCTGCTCTTACGTGCTTAAGACACAGGCGGTGTTTATCTCAGTGAATCATTGCCAGAGAGCTTCAAGGGTCCCAGCACGCGCAAGCTAGGCTGCTGAGATTTGAGTGGAGTCTAAGCTCATTTTGTTAATCATGATAATAGTACCAGCTACCTACTGTGCTCAACACCTCAAATACATTATCTCATTTAATTCCTACAACTGCCCAGTGATGGAGTTGATATTGTTGTTACTCTATTTTACAGGCGAGGAAACTGAAGCTTTAAAAGCTTAGGTGTTTTGCCTGAGGTCACACAGCTAGTGAGTGGAAGGTTCAGGATTCAAACCCATACAGTCTGGCTCTGGAGCCCTCCCACCCTTAATCCTCTTGCAGTGATGTCACGGGGAAGGCCTTCTGCTGGCAACTAAAGTGCTGGGAGCAAGAGGTCAAGTCCCCAGTGGCTTCTCTGCATGTTTCTCTGCATGTTTCCTCAAAACATGCATCTGGTGCTCCCTGGGGCCATTTCGAAAGGCTCATTTATTGGCGCAGGTTAGGTGCCCAGAGGCTGGCCCACAGAAATAGAGCTGCCCTTGTCCTGCCTCTCAGGCTCAGCTGCAGGCTGGGGACCTGGGGCCTGATACCTCACCTCTTTCCTTGCAGGGAAATTCACCTGCATCGAGGTAAAGTTTCACCTGGAACGACAGATGGGCTACTACCTGATTCAGATGTATATCCCCAGCCTACTCATCGTCATCCTGTCCTGGGTCTCCTTCTGGATCAACATGGATGCTGCCCCTGCCCGGGTGGGCCTAGGCATCACCACTGTGCTCACAATGACAACTCAGAGCTCTGGCTCCCGGGCCTCTTTGCCTAAGGTGAAGAGACATGCAAGGAAACTTGCTTGCCATAGAGCTCCCCATTTCCCATTCATCCCCTGTTCCCTCCTGCTGACTATTTTCCTTGGATTTAAGGTAGAGAAGAGCCATCGAGCAAGAGCAGGTGGCCTGCATTCTCTTCCCCCAGAACATACTGCTAATAACATTGCCAACAGTGTGGAGGCTGGGGTTGCAGACCCTGTCTGGCTGGGGAACGAGTAGAGACAGTGCTGACTTACTTTGACTTTCATCAGGAAATACTAGCATGTCCAAGATTAAAAGACCCTTAGCAAGTAGAAAGTCCCACTCCCTCATGGTACAGATGAGGGCATTGCAGCCCAGAGAGATAGAATGACTTTCTCAAGGTCATGCTCCACAAGAAACAATCAAACAATCCGACATCTGTTTCTTGCTATGTCGGAAATCGGATACTATTACAAAAAACTCTAGAGACAATGTCCCTTCTTTTGGGGTCAGAAAACTTTGAGGTAGCAAATAGCAATGAAAGTCAGTAGACTCTGATCACCTAGGGCCTGGTGATATTTTGATTATGCAGAGAGATTTGTGCTGATGGAACTTGGCCTAGATTCTCCCTGCCTCATGTCTTCATGTGCGGAATTTAGAGGTCGTCACCTCAGTGTCCTTACAGTCAGCAAGGCTCTGAGAAAATCAGGGAGCAAACTCATTCATTCATTCAATAAATATTTACTGAGCATGTACTATGTACCAGGCACTGTATTAGGCCATGGAGAAATAATGGGAAACCAAAACAACACAGCTTTTGCAGATCTTCCAGTGAATATATTCCCTCTTGCTCTGTATTGATGGAAACCAGGCCCTGTGATCGCCCATCCCCCAGTGTTTATTTTTAAGAAGATTTTTACTGGGGACTTAAACAGGGGGTAATCCAGACACCCAGAGTTAATTTACAAATTTGCTATATAGTGGGGAGGTGGGGGTGGGGGTAATAGTGGTTAAGAGTAACAGAATAGAGTCAGGTAGATTTTGATTTAAGTCCCCGCCTTGTCATTTACTAATGGTGATCTTAGGTAAAGACCTTAATGTCTCAGTCTCCTCACCTGTAACATGGAAATATTACCTCTTCCATAGGGTTATTGCAAGTAATAAATAAGATAATGTATTAACACAGAGAACAGTGTTTGCCACATAATAACCACTCAATAAATGTTAACTATTGTTATAATTATTAGGAGTCTAGGTGGAAAGAACTGGGTGGTAGACCTAGGCCTAAAGCAGCTGGTGGTGTTTCCAATCATTTTTGAGTCACCAGGAAACCTTTGAGGTGGTCCTAAGCCCTCTGGGGATAAACAGTGGCAAAACTCAGATTAAGATCTAATGTCCTGGGCTTCCCTGGTGGGGCAGTGGTTGGGGGTCCGCCTGCCGGTGCGGGGGGTGCGGGTTCGTGCCCCGGTCCGGGAGGATCCCGCATGCCGTGGAGCGGCTGGACCCGTGGGCCATGGCCGCTGGGCCTGCGCGTCCGGAGCCTGTGCTCCGCGGCAGGAGAGGCCGCAGCAGAGAGAGGCCCGCGTACCGCAAAAAAAAAAAAAAAAAAAAAAGATCTAATGTCCTAGGGGAAGTTGTCAGAGATCACTTCCTATACAAGCATACTACTTTTTATTGCACTTCGCTTTATTGCACATAGCAGATACTGCGTTTTTTAACGACTTGAAGGTTTGTGGCAACTCTGCATTGTCAGATGATGCTTAGCATTTTTTTAGCAAAAAGTATTTTTTAATTAAGTTATACACAACGTTTTTTTAGACATAATGCTATTACACACTTACTAGAGACTACAGTGTAGTGTAAACATAACTTTTATATGCGCTGGGAAACCAAACGATTTGTGTGATTCGCTTTATTGCAATATCTGCTTTATTGCAGTGATCTGGAACCGAACCCACAATATCTCTGAGGTAGGCCTGTAAATGTATTTCCTAAATGGACAAGGGTATTGAAGAGGCTCTGAGAGGCATACTGGGATTAGGCGAGGGCTACAGGACCAGGTGGAGCTGCAGTAGTGGCCTTGTATGAAGGCCAGAGGCAGAAAAGTAGTTTAGACCTAAGAACCCTGCCCTTGTTTATTGCCACTGCCACACGAGAAGGAGATTCTCCTCTAACTCAGGGAAATGCTGCAATTTATGCCTTATTCTTGCTGAGAGAACTTCTTCCTCCAGTCCCCTCCTGTGAGCAAGCACAATCCATCTGTTCCCAGGAATCACTTCGTTTTCTCTTATGGAAAAAATGGACTTTGTTGGAGGATTGTTTGATTTGGTTTGATTTGGGGTGCGGGTTGCAGTATTTGATGCCTTATCAGATTTTGATGACCTTTTCTTTTTACATATATATATTTTTATTGAAGTATAGTTGATTTACAATGTTGTGTCAGTCTCTGCTGTACAGCAAAGTGATTCAGTTACACATATATATTCCTTTTGACATTCTTTTCCATTATGGTTTATTACAGGATATTGAATATAGTTTCCTGTGCTATAGAGTAGGACCTTGTTTTTTATCCATTCTATATATACCAGTTTACATCTGCTAATCCCAAACTCCCAGTCCTTCCCTTCCCCACCCCACCTCCCCTTTGGCAACCACAAGTCTGTTCTCTATGTTGGGGACCGTTTCTTGGCCTCGTTGGCCAAGAAGCAAAATATGTAGGCATGCACCCCGAACTAAATAGCTTCATTGGCCAGCCCCACAGAGCAAGGGACTAAGTCAGGGCACTTCCGCTCACTCTTGAGTTTCTGCAACATTAGATTTTATGGGAACCCGAAGGAAAAAGGTAGTGCCAGGTCAGGGGCTTCTGAAAGCCACAGCAATTCCACCCCCAGTACAACTCTAGTGTCCAGAATGAGAGCAGCAGAGGCTCGCTTTGTAAGGGAACTCAGCTGGGATGGCCATTCCCCATGCTCCCGGAAGCCACTCCTTCTTTGCCTTTATGAGGACTGGGGCTCTCAAAGGCACGCATGGCTGTCCCTTTGCCAGGTTCTTGATCTACACAACTGCAGGTGGCTCAGTGCATAATGGAAGGGTTAAATGGAAGTTTCTACCAGACACTGACAGATTAGACCTAAAGTTTCAGTGAGCAGGAGGGACCCAATTCTTTCAAAATCTTGTAATCTAAATGGCTCACAGCGCTTGGGGCAAGTAGTAACAAGGAGGGCCAAGAGAGCAAACAGAAGCCAGCAGAGACAAATACGAACTATCCATCCATTCATTAATTCAAAAGATACTTACTATGTGCCAGGCACTCAGCTAGGCACAGTGAACACGATGGAAACAGTCCCTGCCACTGAAGAGCTCACAGGCTAGTGAAGGAAATAGCCAGATATATTTGATGGATGCTAAGACACCACCCACCAACCTGAGCACATACAGTAGGGCAACCAACCAAACTAGGATGATTAGGAAGACTTCTCAGAGGATACGGTATCTGAAGTGAACGTTTAAGTAAAAGTTATCGAGGTAAAGGAGAGATCAGAGAGAGGTTATCTCCTTGGGAGACAACTGAAATTGATCATCATGGCAGGGTCATAGCTTGCAAGCAGACAAGCACCCAAGGACGCCCGAACAACCAAGGCACCTGAAAAAGCAGGCCAACATGCTAGACTGATCAGAAGGATAATGTGAGAACGACTGAAGGGTTGTAAGCAGAGGAGTGATATGATCAGACTACTACATTTTCAAAACAAAATTCTGGCTGCTGTTTGGAGAACAGATTGCAGGTGGCAAGCGTAGATGCAGGGAGACCATTTAGGAAACTGTTGCACTCCTTCAGATGAGCCAGGGTAGCAAGTGGATGGATTCCACAGATATTTAAGGTGTATTGTTGACACATTATTGTTAACAAGACTTCTTCCCCTAGCTGGCTTGAGTGTCCTTTTCTTTGATGGTCCAAATCCTTCAGTGGACCTCCCATGTCATCCTCATTAAGGATTTTTGTAGCACTTAACATCCCTGTGGGCACAGTGGGACTGGGGGATGGTGAATGAAATAAGATGACCTCTTAGTAGGTGGCAAAGTGGAAACACCAAGGGATGCTTAATCAGGGTTGCCTAGCAACCCATCACTACCATCTCAGTGGAACTGCCTTAAAAGAAAAAGAGCAGGGTTTCTCAATCTTTTATTTTTTACACACACTCACTGTACTTTATTTTTACAAGAGATAAATAAAGTGACACCAAGCATTGTAAATGGATGACCACAACAAAAGCAACAATGACTGCAATTACCAAACACAAAACACACTCATACTAGGTCATAATATTGACATTCAGTCCAGTAATCCTCCACTGTTAACAGCTCCTTTACTTTGCAGTGAAACTTGATTTGTATATTTTTGCCTCTGAGTCCTTGTGGGATTTTTTTTTATTCAAAAAGAAAGTCACAAAAATTATAATCATCCTCATCAGTTCACTCAGTCCCATGCAATTAATTTTTTTTTTCATCTTCATATTTTGTTAGCACTTCTATGAATCCATCAGTTTTCCATTAGAGTTCTGAAAATGCTTATTCATTCAGTTCGGCAGTATAGTCAGTTACCAGAAACCTGTACTTGTCAGAGTCTTTTCCATGAATTCCTTGAAGATGAAACACTTTTATAGGAACATTTTTGCAAAAGCATCAGAGTACACCCAGAACTGTCTGTAAATGACAAAAGACTTTAAAATGACAACGGTTAGAGATTTGATGAAAGTTCATAATAAGAAAATTGACAAGGAAATTTAGTTATTTCTGAGATATACATTTTAAAGTAATAACTAGAATTATGACTTATAACATTATACCAGAACATATAAAATTTTTAGAAATTTCATATAATGTCTGAAACATTTATATTAACATATTTCCATACAAATAACCCAAAGAAAGTTTAGTATTAGTTGTTTTTTGTTTGTTTGTTTGTTTATACGGCAGGTTCTTATTAGTCATCAATTTTATACACATCAGTGTATACATGTCAATCCAATCGCCCAATTCAGCACACCACCATCCCCACCCCACCGCAGTTTTCCCCCCTTGGTGTCTTTACGTTTGTTCCCTACATCTGTGACTCAACTTCTGCCCTGCAAACCAGTTCATCTGTACCATTTTTCTAGGTTCTACATACATGCATTAATATACGATATTTGTTTTTCTCTTTCTGACTTACTTCACTCTGTATGACAGTCTCTAGGTCCATCCAAGTCTCAACAAATGACTCAATTTCGTTCCTTTTTATGGCTGAGTAATATTCCATTGTATATATGTACCACAACTTCTTTATCCATTCATCTGTTGATGGGCATATAGGTTGCTTCCATGACCTGGCTATTGTAAATAGTGCTGCAATGAACATTGGGGTGCATGTGTCTTTTTGAATTATGGTGCTCTCTGGGTATATGCCCAATAGTGGGATTGCTGGATCATATGGAAATTCTATTTTTAGTTTTTTAAGGAACCTCCATACTGTTCTCCATAGTGGCTGTATCAATTTACCTTCCCACCAACAGGGCAAGAGGGTTCCCTTTTCTCCACACCTTCTCCAGCATTTGTTGTTTGTAGATTTTCTGATGATGCCCATTCTAACTGGTGTGAGGTGATACCTCATTGTAGTTTTGATTTGCATTTCTCTAATAATTAGTGATGTTGAACAGCTTTTCATGTGCTTCTTGGCCATCTGTATGTCTTCTTTGCAGAAATGTCTATTTAGGTCTTCTGCCCATTTTTGGATTGGGTTGTTTGTTTTCTTAATATTGAGCTGCATGAGCTGTTTATATATTTTGGAGATTAATCCTTTGTCCGTTGATTCCTTTGCAAATATGTTCTCCCATTCTGAGGGTTGTCTTTTCGTCTTGTTTATGGTTTCCTTTGCTGTGCAAAGGCTTTTAAGTTTCATTATGTCCCATTTGTTTATTTTTGTTTTTATTTCCATTACTCTAGGAGGTGGATCAAAAATGATCTTGCAGTGATTTATGTCAAAGAGTGTTCTTCCTATGTTTTCCTCTAAGAGTTTTATAGTGTCTGGCCTTACATTTAGGTCTTTAATCCATTTTGAGTTTATTTTTGTGTATGGTGTTAGGAAGTGTTCTAATTTCATTCTTTTACATGTAGCTGTCCAATTTTCCCAGCACCACTTATTGAAGAGACTGTCTTTTCTCCATTGTATATCTTTGCCTCCTTTGTCATAGATCAGTTGACCATAGGTGCGTGGGTTTATCTCTGGGCTTTCTATCTTGTTCCATTGATCTATGTTTTTGTGCCAGTACCATATTGTCTTGATTACTGTAGCTTTGTAGTATAGTCTGAAGTCAGGGAGTCTGATTCCTCCAGCTCCGTTTTTTTCCCTCAAGACTGCTTTGGCTATTCGGGGTCTTTTGTGTCTCCATACAAATTTTAAGATGATTTGTTCTAGTTCCATAAAAAAATGCCATTGGTAATTTGAAAAGGATTGCATTGAATCTGTAGATTGCGTTGGATAGTATAATCATTTTCACAATATTGATTCTTCCAATCCAAGAACATGGTATGTCTCTCCATCTGTTGGTATCATTTTTAATTTCTTTCATCAGTGTCTTATAGTTTTCTGCATACAGGTCTTTTGTCTCCCTAGGTACGTTTATTCCTAGGTATTTTGTTCTTTTTGTTTCAATGGTAAATGGGAGTGTTTCCATAATTTCTCTTTCAGATTTTTCATCATTAGTGTATAGGAATGCAAGATTTCTGGGCATTAATTTTGTATCCTGCAACTTTACCAAATTCATTGATTAGCCCTAGTAGTTTTCTGGTGGCATTTTTAGGATTCTCTATGTATAGTATCATGTCATCTGCAAACAGTGACAGTTTTACTTCTTCTTTTCCAATTTGTATTCCTTTTATTTCATTTTCTTCTCTGATTGCTGTGGCTAGGACTTCCAAAACTATGTTGAATAATAGTGGAGAGAGTGGACATCCTTGTCTTGTTCCTAATCTTAGAGGAAATGCTTTCAGGTTTTCACCACTGAGAATGATGTTTGCTGTGGATTTGTCGTGTACGGCCTTTATTATGTTGAGGTAGGTTCCCTCTGTGCCCACTTTCTGGAGAGTTTTTATCATAAATAGGTGTTGAATTCTGTCAAATCTTTTTCTGCATCTATTGAGATGATCATATGGTTTTTCTCCTTCCATTTGTTAATATGGTGTATCATATTGATTGATTTGTGTATATTGAAGAATTCTTGCATCCCTGGGATAAATCCCACTTGATCATGGTGTATGATCCTTTTAATGTGTTGTTGGATTCTGTTTGCTAGTATTTTGTTGAGGATTTTTGCATCTATATTCATCAGTGATATTGGTCAGTAATTTTCTTTTTTTGTAGTATCTTTGTGCGGTTTTGGTATCAGGGTGATGGTGGCCTCATAGAATGAGTTTGGGAGTGTTCCTTCCTCTGCAATTTTTTGGAAGAGTTTGAGAAGGATGGGTGTTAGCTCTTCTCTAAATGTTTCATAGAATTCACCTGTGAGAAGCCATCTGGTCCTGGACTTTTGTTTGTTGGAAGAGTTTTAATCACAGTTTCAATTTCGTTACTTGTGATTGGTCTGTTCATATTTTCTGTTTCTTCCTGGTTCAGTCTTGGAAGGTTATACCTTTCTAAGAATTTGTCCATTTCTTCCAGGTTGTCCATTTTATTGGCATAGAGTTGCTTGTAGTAGTCTCTTAGGATGCTTTGTATTTCTGCGGTGTCTGTTGTAACTTCTCCTTTTTCATTTCTAATTTTATTGATTTGAGTCCTCTCCCTCTTTTTCTGGATAAGTCTGGCTAATGGTTTATCAATTTTGTTTATCTTCTCAAAGAACCAGCTTTTAGTTGTATTGATCTTTGCTATTGTTTTCTTTGTTTCTATTTCATTTATTTCTGCTCTGATCTTTATGATTTCTTTCCTTCTGCTAAGTTTGGGTTTTGTTTGTTCTTCTTTCTCTAGTTACTTTAGGTGTAAGTTTAGATTGTTTACTTGAGATTTTTCTTGTTTCTTGAAGTAGGCTTGTATAGCTATAAACTTCCCTCTTAGAACTGCTTTTGCTGCATCCCCATAGGTTTTGGATCGTTGTGTTTTCATTGTCATTTGTCTCTAGGTATTTTTTGATTTCCTCTTTGATTTCTTCAGTGATCTCTTGGTTGTTTAGTAACGTATTGTTTAGCGTCCATGTGTTTGTGTTTTTTACGTTTTTTTCCCTGTAATTCATTTCTAATCTCATAGCGTTGTGGTCAGAAAAGATGCTTGATATGATTTCAATTTTCTTAAATTTACTGAGGCTTGATTTGTGACCCAAGATGTGATCTATCCTGGAGAATGTTCTGTGTGCACTTGAGAAGAAAGTGTAATCTGCTGTTTTTGGATGGAATGTCCTATAAATATCAAGTAAATCTATCTGGTCTATTGTGTCACTTAAAGCTTCTGTTTCCTTATTTATTTTCATTTTGGATGATCTGTCCATTGGTGTAAGTGAGGTGTTAAAGTCCCCAACTATTATTGTGTTACTGTCGATTTCCTCTTTTATAGCTGTTAGCAGTTGCCTTATGTATTGAGGTGCTCCTATGTTGTGTGCATATATATTTATAATTGTTGTATCTTCTTGGATTGATTCCTTGATCATTATGTAGTGTCCTTGTCTCTTGTAACATTCTTTAGTTTAAAGTCTATTTTATCTGAGTATAGCTACTCCAGCTTTCTTTTGATTTCCATTTGCATGGAATATCTTTTTCCATCCCCTCACTTTCAGTCTGTATGTGTCCCTAGGTCTGAAGTGGGTCTCTTGTAGACAGCATATATATGGGTCTTGTTTTTGTATCCATTCAGCAAACCTGTGTCTTTTGGTTGGAGCATTTAATCCATTCATTTTTAAGGTAATTATCGATATGTATTTTCCTATGACCATTTTCTTAGTTGCTTTGGGTTTGTTTTTGTAGATCCTTTTCTTCTCTTGTGTTTCCCACTTAGAGAAGTTCCTTTAGTATTTGTTGTAGAGCTGGTTTGGTGGTGCTGAATTCTCTTAGCTTTTGCTTGTCTGTAAAGCTTTTGATTTCTCCATCGAATCTGAATGAGATCCTTGCTGGGTAGAATAATCTTGGTTGTAAGTTCTTCCCTTTCATCACTTTAAGTATATCATGCCACTACCTTCTGGCTTGTAGAGTTTCTGCTGAGAAGTCAGCTGTTAACCTTATGGGAGTTCCCTTGTATGTTATTTTTCATTTTTCCCTTGCTGCTTTCAATAATTTTTCTTTGTCTTTAATTTTTGCCAATTTGATTACTATGTGTCTCGGCATGTTTTTCCTTGGGTTTATCCTGTATGGGACTCGCTGCACTTCCTGGCTCTTTCCTTTCCCATGTTAGGGAAGTTTTCAACTATAATCTCTTCAAATATTTTCTCTGGCCCTTTCTCTCTCTCTTCTCCTCTGGGACCCCTATAATGTGAATGTTGTTGTGTTTAATGTTGTCCCAGAAGTCACTTATGCTGTTTTCATTTCTTTTCATTCTTTTTTCTTTATTCTGTTCTGCAGCAGTGAGCTCCACCATTCTGTCTTCCAGGTCACTTATCCGTTCTTTTGCCTCAGTTATTCTGCTGTTGATTCCTTCCAGTGTAGTTTTCATTTCACTTATTGTATTGTTCATCTCTGTTTGTTTGTTCTTTAATTCTTCTAAGTCTTTGTTAAACATTTCTTGCATCTTCTCGATCTTTGCCTCCATTCTTTTTTTTTTTTTTTTTTTTTTTTTTTTTTTTGCATTACGCAGGCCTCTCACTGTTGTGGCCTCTCCCGTTGCGGAGCACAGGCTCCGGACGTGCAGGCTCAGCGGCCATGGCTCACGGGCCTAGCTGCTCCGCGGCATGTGGGATCTTCCCAGACGGGGGCAAGAACCCGTGTCCCCTGCATCGGCAAGTGGACTCTCAACCACTGTGCCACCAGGGAAGCCCCTTTGCCTCCATTGTTTTTCCGAGGTCCTAGATCATCTTCACTATCATTATTCTGAATTCTTTTTCTGGAAGGTTGCCTATCTCCACTTGATTCAGTTGTTTTTCTGGGGTTTTATCTTGTTCCTTCATCTGGTACATAGCCCTCTGCCTTTTCATCTTGTCTATCTTTCTGTGAATGTGGTTTTTATTCCACAGGCTGCAGGACTGTAGTTCTTGCTTCTGCTGTCTGCCCTCTGGTGGATGAGGCTACCTAAGAGGCTTGTGTAAGTTTCCTGATGGGAGGGACGGGTGGTGGGTAGAGCTGACTGTTGCTCTGGTGGGCAGAGCTCAATAAAACTTTAATTCACGGGGCTTCCCTGGTGGTGCAGTGGTTGAGAGTCCGCCTGCCATTGCAGAGGACATGGCTTCATGCCCCGGTCTGGGAAGATCCCACATGCTGTGGAGCGGCTAGGCCCGTGACCCATGGCTGCTGAGCCTGCGCGTCTGGAGCCTGTGCTCTGCAATGGGAGAGGCCATAAGAGGCCCGCGTACCACAAAAAAAATAAAACAAAACTTTAATACGCTTGACTGTTGATGCGTGGAGCTGGGTTCCCTCCCTGTTGGTTGTTTTGCCTGAGGCAACCCAACACTGGAGCCTACCTGGGCTCTTTGGTGGGGCTAATGACAGATTCTGGGAGGGCTCACACCAAGCAGTACTTCCCAGAACCTCTGCTGCCAGTGTCCTGTCCCCACGGTGAGCCACAGCCACCCCCCGCCTCTGCAGGAGACCCTCCAACACTAGCAGGTAGGTTTGGTTCAGTCTCCTCTGGGGTCACTGCTCCTTCCCCTGGGTCCCAATGCACACACTACTTTGTGTGTGCCCTCCAAGAGTGGAGTCTCTGTTTCCCCCAGTCCTGTCAAAGTGCTGCAATCAATTCCCACTAGGCTTCAAAGTCTGATTCTCTAGGATTTCCTCCTCCCGTTGCCGGACCCCCAGGTTGGGAAGCCGGACGTGGGGCTCAGAACCTTCACTCCAGTGGGTGGCCTTCTATGGTATAAGTGTTCTCCAGTCTGTGAGTCACCCACCCACCAGTTATGGGATTTGATTTTACTGTGATTGCACCCCTCCTACCATCTCATTATGGCTTCTCCTTTGTCTTCGGATGTGGGGTATCTTTTTTGGTGAGTTCCAGTGTCTTCCTAGGGTTTCTCAATCTTAGCACTATCATCATTTTGGGTGAGATAATTTTTCTTTAATGTGTGGGTTGGGAGGGGCTGTCCTATGCACTGTAGGATATTTAGCAACTTCCCTGGCCTCTACCCACTAGATGCCAGTTGCCAGCACCACCCCAAAATTGTGCACCCAAAAATGTCTCCTAACATTTTGAAAGGCCCCTGGTGGGGTGGGGTTGGGGGGAGTCAGCCCTGGTTAAGAACCACTGAGGTGGAAGATTTCTCTAGTGAGACCTGCTCCTTACCTGGAATCTGCAGCAACCTCACTGTCCAACATACCAGAGGCTGATGAAAAAAGTTGCCTGTCATTAGTCCTACTCCTGCTGGGGAGCCCCATAAGGTGAGCTCAGCTGCTCAAAACAATGTACGGAGGTGATCTGATTGAGGAAGTGAAAGGACTTCATAAACCTGAGCTCTGGCCTCCCTTCTGGTCCCACCCAGCCACAACCCTGCTTCAGGAGAAGTGAGCATTCACTCTTCACAAGGGAAATGGGAGAGAAAAGTACAGTCATCCCTCAGTACCAGTAGGGGATTGCTTCCAGGACCCCCTGCAGATAGCAAAATCAGCAGATGCTCAAGTCCCTTACATTAGGCCCTTCGTATCCTCAAACGCAGAACCCATGAATACAGAGGGCTGACTGTACTTAAAGGCTACCAAGGCAGGTAGTAGAGGAGAGCACTAAGGAATGGATAAGCAGAAGCCAGCAGTGCCTTGAAATGAGAGACGCATCCATAGCCGGGGGTGATTTGTACACTCCATTGGGATCCCTGCCCTGTTCTGCTCTTCATTGTAAGACATGAGGCACTCACTCACCACTCAGTTCAAATCCCCACCAGGGTCTCTCACAAAGAACAGCAGGAAAAAAATCACAAGGTCAAGGAAGAATAGGGTTGGAGGAAGGAAAGGAAAGACCTCCTAGTCTGATATTGATACTACAGCCTAGGTAAAGGGCAGCACCACTGAATTGAAAGCCCAGGATCCCCAAGCCCTACTGCTATCTTCTCACTGGGTAATCTTGGCTAAGATTTTTCCCCTCAAGGCCTCCAATGTCTTCATGTGTCTCACATGGGAATAACGCACCCCACCCAATTACCACCACAGCTATGATGACCCTAGGAGAGAACAGAAGGCAAACAAATACAGCATTCATGTTCATTGCTTTTTATTGAAGGAAAAGAATCAGAAGACAAGAGTGAAAAGAATAATAAGAAGCAGAAGCAGAAGTAAGGAAAGAAGAAAGAAAGAAAGGAAAAGAAGTGTAGGGAGGAAAGGCAGATGGAAGAGGAGGGTGGAGAGGGCAGAGAGGTGAAGGATGATGGGTAGCCCGATCTCTTTGACATGGGCCTTCAGACAATGGGATATATCATGGGAAGCTTCTTTAAAAACCAGAATAAATTCAGGATAAAACTGAAGAACAGCAGGCAGTTGATATGGGTTGGCAACTCACTGGACAGGCCATGGAAGGACTCCTGGAAAGTTGACTGCTCCATTGGTGGATGTTGCAGGTGTCCTACGTGAAGGCAATTGATATCTGGATGGCTGTGTGCCTCCTCTTCGTGTTCGCTGCCCTGCTGGAGTACGCTGCTGTCAATTTTGTCTCCCGTCAGCATAAGGAATTCATGCGACTTCGAAGAAGGCAGAGGTGCCAACGCATGGTGAGTATAACTAGGGAGGGGCCCACTTCCTTTCTCCTTTGGACTCCTTCCTCCCTACTACTCCTCCCACAAACCAAGACTTGACCTAGGCTGCAAGGACTAGACAGGCAATCAGGACCCTGGATTCTAGTCCCAAGCTGGTCACAAATAAGCTAAGTACTTTAACCTCTTTGATTCTATTTCTTTTTCTGTCCAATGGGACCTTAATTCCTGTAGGGCAGTCTAGCAGACTGATTAAGAGCATGGGCATAGTAAGCACTGAAAAAAATGTTAGCCAATATTAGAACCTTGTCAAGTTAGTTAACATGAGATTGCTTTGAGAATAATTAGTGGTTGCTCCTGACTCTCCTCCCACCCAGGAGGAAGGTACCCCAAGTTGTCATATACTGTTTGGTGGTTAAGAATTCAGATCAGGCATTGTTGCCTTTCTAGGGGAGCATTATAAAAGGGTCCCCATAACTAAACTGGAATTGAAAAACCACCACTTGCCTCTTCTGGCTGTTGGATTTCTTTACCTTGATCTTCATTGGGCGCATCAGAGTTGTTGGGCATGAGCTGTTGTTCTCCCTCGCTCTTGTTTGTTAACCCCATTTCTTCTACAGTAGAGTGATCACCTGGGGAAATAGAGCAGGGATTTTGTCATCATGACAACAGAGGTAGTTCTTCCTCCCCACCGTTACCCAGACCATAGGTGCTAGGTATGTTGCCATGACAACAGAGGTGCCTGGGCCACTCTCACAGAAGCCAGTGCCCAATTATGAGCAAAGCTAAAAGCCTTTGCTGAGCTACATACTGGTCACTTAATCATCAGACACACAGAGCTCTGGCCTGTCTTGAGCTCTGACTCCTTGTTTTCTGCCTTATCTGGAGGCTCCAAAGCCAAGCGGCAGGCACATATGACCTCTTGGGGGAGAGGAAACAATGTTCTATCTAAGCCCACTGGCTCTAGCCTGTCGGGGCCACTGTAGCACTAAGGTTCTTCTCTCTTCTTAACATCCCACCTCCCACTTCAGCTGCTCCTGGAGTACCCTTACCATATGTCTGCACTAAAATTATCCTCCGGGATTTCATGTTCCTTGCTAAGGTCCCTTTCTGCTGAGGGCAGGGCTCCTGCCTCATCTAGTGGTTTGTCAGAATTTATCAATTCTTGCCTGGCTTCAGTCCTTGAGTTGTGTCCTGGGAAACCCGCCCTCTAGTGGATTGATCCATAACTACATCTCCTTGAGTAGGACCGATTCTTCAAGAGACCTGAAAGCCTTCCTATCCAATGCTGAGACTTAGAAAAAATATATGGACTTGGCAGAAGGGCAAGAAAAGTAGATGCACCCTTTTCTAAGCTAACTGTCCCCACCTCCTTTTTAGCTGTGTCAAGCCTGCCCGCAGGTACCCAAATCTTATCTTTATAGGGGTTTTTATCTTGATGCCTTCTCAATGCCTACCGTGGGAAAGAAGAGCAGGCTGCCAACCAGTTCCAGAGTCCTTTTGCCAGTTAGATTGCCTGTGTGGGTGTCCCGGCAACAGAAGACTGCTGCAGTTACTGTAGAGCTACTCCAGGTTGACACTAGTCCCGCCCCCTTCCCTGCACCTCTCCAACCTCCAACTGCCCACAGCCTATCCCCTCCTGGTCATGTATAGGGTGATCCTGATTTCATAATGAAGTCTGTCATAACCCGTGCTCAATATTTGCGAAGTTATAACATCAGCCTGGGCCCTGCTTAGGCACCTGGATCCTGTCTCAAAGTGGACTGGGCTTATGATTAATATAAATAAAACCTGAAAACCAAAACCTGTGCCATTAGCCCTGTCCCTTTTTGAGTTTCCTAAAGCCACTGCCATCCCAGAAGAAATGTAGCAGAATCCTAGAGGTCACTGAGCAGGTTGAAAAAGTTGATGCAGGGTTAATCCATTTCTAGAACCTCTCTCTGGGCCCTGCTGTTCCAGCTAGAGCAGCAGTTTTTAGTCTTGAGAGGAGCCCTCTTAAGGGAGAGAGAGAATCCATATGATTTTCAGGGATCCCTTAGTCAAGAACAAGTTAGGAGTATTCTAGAAGCCAGCCAGCTGTTCACCCAGCTCCAGACTTCATTCTGTTCTTCTCAAATCTCTCCTCAACCACCCATCTCCACAGCATGGTGATCTCCTTCCATGTCACGGTCTAAAATATTGGCTTGGCCAAAAAGTTCGTTCGGGTTTTTGGGCAATCCAATAGCTCAATTTTTTCCCCCAGACATTTCCACTTTGTCTTCCCAGCTAGTCTAGAAACCCCACAGGGAAGAGTCTGTCTCTCCTTTTTTATAATCTCAACAGGCCCTGGCACCAGGTTCTGGACACAGCAGCCACAGAATCTACTCCACCAACCTTTGCAGGCTGATTGGCAAGGGCTCTCTTTCAAGATGGAAAGAGAAAGAGCCTTACCATTATCAATAGAATAACTTGAGAAATGGAAGAAATTTCAAAATATTGCCAAATCCTCTCAGGCGCTTGATCCCAGAACCCTGCTTGCCTCTTTCCATCCCCCAAGACCCTCCCCCATTCTCCAATTTCCTCTCTCACTTCAATATATATCACTCAATATCTATCTCCCCTTCCCATCTCCACACCGTGCATTCCCGCCTCAGCTTGGTTTTGGAATATCTTTCCTCTCTAGCTCCCCAGCCCTCCTCCCCTATAGATATCTGCCACAGAAATGTTCTATTTCAACAGCCATGGAAGCCACAAAGTGGAGTTTAAGCCTCCACTGTCCCTCACACACACACACACACACACACACACACACACACACACACACACCCCTCAGAATTTCACCTAAATAGGTAATACCCAAATCCAGGATCCCCACCCTTGAATTTTAGGCCACTCATGTTTGCTCCCCCAACTACAAGTGGTGCAACATGTTAAAATTAAAAAGAGCCAAGGATGACATTCTATTGGCCATATTTTCTCTCCTGTGTGAAATAGCTTTTTCCAGCCTTGGAATATTTCCCAATAATTCCCTTTAGATTTACTGTGATTGGAGAAAAGGGGAAATAATTAGATCTATAGAAACAGAAAGAGCAGTTGGATTCAACTTTCTCTTTCAGAGATTTTTGCAAACAAATATATTCCATGCTTGTATCCTCTGGCTGGAGAGCTGAGAGGATCAGGATGAGCAGCAGGGAACAGGGAGTCTGAGGGACTCTGAACTGGAAAGCAAAACGAAAAATCATTTTATTTACCCCCTCATTGTTCACTTATGTGGGAGATATTTTGTTTGCCTCTAGTTCTTCATCTATAAAATGGGTCCAGCACAACCTCTCTGGTAGAAACAGTGTGAAAATGAATTACAGAATACAGATGAGGTGAGCCAAGGCCTGTGGTGACAGGTTATGTAAAGAACTTTCAGGAGAGAATTGAGGCTGCCTCACCACAACAACTCAGGGTCAAAGCACCACCACAGGAGTGAATTGCCTCTGGCCTACACGTGTACAACTCTCTTCACAAAGACTGGAAAAATCGAGGATTGAATAGCAAGGCTCTCTGGTGGGCAAACTTAGAGAGACCCTTCTCTATGCCAAAGGTGCCACTCTTTCTAAAGGCCGAAGGGCATCACGCCCTTGTGCAGTGGTGGGGCAAGGAGTAATTGCTTTTCCTGCCAAGTACTCTGTAGCTAAGATTCTCTTCTGAGTAGTCTCTTCAGTCTGAGATCCTGAGAGGAGGCTGGCTTCATGAGAACAAAGCCGTTCCCTGTCCTTTACTCTGAGGCATGTGGTTCATCAGTCCATTCATTCATTCAACTAATGTCTACTGGGTGCCTATTGGATGCCAGCTCTGTGCTAGGCACTGGGGACACAGCAGTGAGCAAGACCGATGCCCTTTCCCACGTCTGTACTATGAGCCCACAGGAAGCAGAGAAAGAGGTGGAATCTGTTGATAAATCTCTGACCTAAGCTTGTCTGCCTCTGATGCCCAGTGACAGGCTAGGCCTTCTAGTGCTGTCATAATCAAGGCTCACTGGGGCCCACCACACCAACATCTCATCGATTAAACCACTTTTCAGTGGGTTACTATAGCTACAGAGATCTCATTATAAACACCCTATGATGTCCTTCTAACTGCATAGCATGTGTAAAATCTACTTTTATCTACATTTTATGTATATCTGTCACATCCATTCAACATACATGTGCCTTATTCTGTTTTAGTACTGAAAGCCCTAGTCTCAGGAAGCCCTCAGCCCTGGACAAACTGAGAAGATAGTTGGCACCATCCCACAAGGGGGCATTTCACTTCAGGTTATTTCTTACATAGCTGAAGCTTTTACTCCTGTAAACATCAATACTTTACAAAATTATAACCATCTTTGAATGAAGTATTTCTAGGTTTTGGTATATACTTACCTGTCCTCTGTCTAATTTCCAGGCTGTGAACCACTACTTCTGATGGCAGTATGTCCTTTAGAAGTAGCCAAAATTGGGCAGGTTTGGGTTATATAGAAACCAAGAGTAAATAGGCTCTGAGTGGGGCCCTGAAAGGCTCTTATGTGAGTAAAGTTCTCTCTGTTAATCACTCAGGGGCTTTGGTTCTCTCTCTCTCTCTCTCTCTCTCCTTTTCCCTCTCCTTCTCCCTCTCCATCTCTCTCTAGATCTCTATCTATCTTTGTGGCCTTACCTTCTGGCTCTCAGCTGTGTTATAGCTACTTAAGATTTTCAGCTGTCATTTATTAGACAAACTTTGTGTAGTCTGCTACATTGCTTAATGCTTATATAAAAATTTACCTCTTCAGTGTTAATGTGTTCATCAGAATGCATATATTGTACATGAATGGAATGTGTATTGGGTAATAAATGTTACCCTAGAAGCACACATATCTGCAAGAGCATGATCACCTTTACGATAATTCAGATAGCCCACTAGGTTATTTGAAACTTTTGGAATTTTCAGCTTTAAGTCGAGATAAACATTTTTGTTAAGATACTATGTACAAGCAGAATTAATTTTGCAGCTTTTGGAAGTCATTAAAGTCAAGTTCCCAAGTCTAAATATCTCAGCTGTGCTTTCTAAAGGTTTCATTGTTCTGTTTATTCTATTTATTACCCGTCAGAGATAACTTGACATTGAGATGTCCCTCTTGCGGTGAGGTGGCACTTCACTGAGTTTTAGATGGCTCTAAATGATGTTATGCATTTTAAAAAGGCCGCTCGGGGTTTATCTGCAAATGGAATCATAACATATACCATCCATACCACATATAGCTGCTTAACATACATCTATCTCATGAGTAGTTTTGTGGTCATAAAAAAACATGCAGTGGGCCTGTGTACCCAGCCACCCTGTCTGCATAGCACCACCTGAGATATTTGTGTGGCCTGGTCTCTATTCCTCTGCCTTAGAGCTGTGACCTCAAATTCTGCCTTTTCTTCCATGTAATTCCAGGAGGAAGATATCACCCGAGAAAGTCGCCTTTATTTCCGTGGCTATGGCCTGGGCCACTGCCTGCAGGCAAGGGATGGAGGTCCAATGGAAGGTTCTGGCATTTATAGCCCCCAACCTCCAGCCCCTCTTCTAAGGGAAGGAGAAAACATGCGGAAACTCTACGTGGACCAGGCCAAGAGGATTGACACCATCTCCCGGGCTGTCTTCCCTTTCACTTTCCTCATCTTCAACATCTTCTACTGGGTTGTCTATAAAGTGCTACGGTCAGAAGATATCCACCAGGCACTGTGAATAGGAGCTAAAGAGTCCAGCTGTTGGCTTCCTGCTTCCTCCTGGGTGGGCTTTCCCCCTGCATTAGATTCCATCAAAGGCTTGAACAGTTCCTCCCTGATCTCCCACTCAGAACTTCAACAGCCAATCCCAAAGCCATGTGGGTCTACAATGCAGGGTGCCAGTGGTGGCTTTACTTAGAAAGATGGCTTACCTACCCTAATTCAGATTTTCTCCATACTATCCCATTTCTCATGAGAGTAAGGTTTGGACATGTTCTTGGGGCCAGGATGACCTTCTTCCCTGACAGGAGCTTCTCTGTTTTTCAGTTCTCTGGTGGAGACTATTCAGACCACTGCTACTAGATTCTGGCATTTGTCATCTTAATCTGTACCAATCTTTGCCCTGCCACGTCCCACCCAGAGCCTGACCTTTACTGTGCCCTCTGTACCTTCTACCACAGGCTCAAATAGGGAGTCTTTCCCATCCACAAGTGCTGTCCTGTGTGACCCAGTCAGGTTTCCTTGACTGTGGAAGGAAGGCAAGGGGATAGATTCCCCACCTCTCAGCAAGGTTGGAACAGTCATCGGCTGCACTGGGGTAGGGCATTGCTATATGACCCAACAGAGAGGTCTTCAAGCTTCCTTGGAAGCTCAATACTGTCAGAATGAGGTCAGAAATCTTGGACTCTCAGAGAGACCACCCTTCCAGATCTACCTGAATTTCCTGGTCTCAGAAATATTTGTTTTATTCCCTAACTAATTAACATGGCAGCAGGGTGTGTTTGACTGGTATGGAGTATAAAAAGAGAAAAATGCTTGGTCTTCAAGAAAGTTACTCAGCGATGCTAGAAACCTTTTAAGAAAAGTGAAATCCAAAGCAGTAGGACCTAGGAGGAGTACAATACAGAAACTGTCCTCAGGGAGTCTTCTGTTAGCTGTGCTTTTATTTGTTTCTTCTTTTTCTCCAAAGTCTCTTTATTTCCCAGGACCCCTCATTTCCAACTTGCTCCTTTTAGTGAGCATATAATAGTGCCATGTAACCTCGTCTGGGATAAAGTGGGCTTCAAGGTTCCTAAAGGAGGGAGGAACTAGGTATATAGAGGACCCCTATCCTGGACAAATATTGACTTGGCCAATCTCAGGATGGAGTTGTGGAAGTTAGAAGGTTGGAGTTATTTCTTAATCCTTCTCTTGCTTCCTTTCTCCTTCCACAGTGAGGAGGGGAAGCAGTCAGTTGAAGCTACCAGAAATGTCAGAATAGAGGGGGTGTGAAGGGCTCATCTCAGGCCTGACATACCACTGGGACATGGGGAAGCATGGGCTTGGTACTCTGAGTCCCTTGAAATGACCCACTGTGAAGAAATGAAAAAGGGAAGATTAAAGTGCTGAGCTAAACAACTGGAAGACAGACGTGATCAAATGATCTCTAACATCTTGACTTTTTCTCTGGACCTACAATAATTAACTATGTGAGTCTAATCTCTCTCTCTCTCTCTCTCTCTCTCTCTCTCTCTCTCTCTCTCTCTCTCTCTCTTTTTCTCTCTCTCATCTTCCTCGTTTCCCCTCCCTCCTCTACTCCCTTTCTCAAAACGGTGTTCAAAATGGAAAGTCAATAAATCCAAAGACCAAAGCAAATCCTATAGTCAAACCAAGAGCTCAGCTTCTTTCCCCCTTTTTTTCCTATTGAGCTTGGCTGCTCTTTCCTGTTCACTGAGATACTCTTCTTGTCTCTTGGCTTTGAGGAGAGCATTCTGGGCTGATCAGGGTAGCTGGACCAGAAATTAACCTTATTGAAAATATTAATTATGACTCTGGTGGCCAAGGAGATTTAAAACTAAAGGACTGGCTAAAGAAAGGAGATTAAATTGAGAGGGCAGAGAATCCCTGTTTTCCCATTTCTGCCCAGGTAGTGCCAATCAATGAGAGGCCACAAGCAATACCCCTTTGAAAGGAGCAGAGAGTATCTCTTTGATACTCTCTATGGTGGGGCTGGGGTGTCAGGCTGCTGCAGCCCGAAGGCGGGGGTAGCGGGGGGGGGTGGACTATGGAGATGAGCTTATTGCACAGAGCTCTACTTGTTATAGACCTTGTCCAGATGGGTCAACTGCACAAATCTGCCCTGTTGGAAGTCTCACGAACAATGCTCTGGAGACAGCTATAGCACTGAGCAATAGAGCCTGCCCAACTGGGACTCAGCTCAGGGCATCAGCTGGTGCTGGGAGCCAAAGAAGCCAAAGTACCAGCCAACATAATAGCCCAAAGGAGTTCACAAAGCTACTCAGAAGCAATGCCAGGTGGAAGGTACTCTCCCTCCCCATTGGAGCTAGCAAGTGGAGAAGGGAGACACAGGGTGTCAGAATTCGGTGCAAACAGCTTTCATTTTCCTCACCCTTCCCACACAAGTTTGGTGGGGGGTGCGGGTCTCACTAGAAGTGTCTGACACCTCGCAATCCATTCCAATCATGGAATTCTTGAACTTTGACCCTTCTTACAGTGAGTTGGCAGGAGGCAATATAAGAGACTCATTTGGAGGTCATTTCCATCTACCTCATTCTGATAGTACTCACCGCTAGAGATCCACACTGCTTTCTCCCTGGATCACGTATGAAATGATTTTAAGTTTTAAAACAGTATATTTTCTAAAGGGGAAAAAACTTCCTACATAAATAAAGTGTTTTGGTGTTTTCATTAATTCTTAATATTTAATGTCAGTTAAATATTTTATACATATGTTTTTCCAGAGAAAGGGCTTTATTTCTTCAGTTGTTGTTTAGGCTATCAGCGCCTTCATCTTCTCTTCAGTTTGCTCTGCTCTTTGGAGAGCCAGTGGTCTGTCTTCCTCTTTCCTCTCAATCCACTAGCAGGGCCACTTGCTCTCCCAAATTTCACAGTCATACTTTTTTTTTAATTTTCTATGTTGAAGAAAGGTAGTGAATAAAATTTATTCCTTTTACTTTCTCCCATAAGCCTCTTTCCCCACCTGTCACCAAAGAATTGACACTCTTCTAGCTGAAATGTTGACTGTTAACATTATTTTTCCTTTTCACTGAGCCATGCAAATATCCCAACTTAGTCCAGAACATATCACCTCCTAGGAACCTTTACATGTGTCCCCACTTGCCTCTCACCATTCTCAGTTTACTATTATCAATGTTGTAATTATTATTAATATCTTGTCATTTTGGGCTGTCAAAATCTTAAATTCAAATTCACTATGTTGGGATTAAAGATCTTCCTAGGCTGCTTTGCTGGTGAAAAACAAATCAGCCAAACATGGGAACCACCAAGGGGTTAGGAACCCAGCTAGTATTATCCCTTGCTCAATGGAAGAAATGTAGAACAAGCTCTTTGAGGGCAGGGACTGCATCTTACACAACTTTCTAACCCACACAGATCCTGGTACATAGCAATGCTCAGTATGTATATGTAGAATGAAAGCATGACTTTTCATATGACCTATTATATACCACATTTCTATTCATTTGCTTTCCATTAACCTGTTGACCACAGAAAAATAGACTTGGAAGGGAACTTATAAAATCAAATAAAATTTACACACACGTGTGCATGCACACACACATAACCAAGCTGGTCCTTGGGTATAACAGAACCAAAGTTCAGAAGACATCAAAACCTGGTAAATTGCATTACTGAATAAAGAATGATAGCGATCTGAATAAACATTAATAATATTCTAAATAGGAAGACCAGTATCAAGCTATATTTCAAAACCAATCACCAAATGAAAACTCTGGTAGTGACAGGAGAGTCCAGGAGCAAGGATTCTGGCAGTACAACCATCTGCCTCTCCCTGCTCCATATGCTGTCCCACCAGAGAGCCAGTCATCCCTGAAGGGATAGCAATTAGGCTGTTCTTTCCCACCTCACATTCCTTGCTTCATTATACTTCACATCTAGGATAGCGCTTATTTACAGTCTACAAACTTGGACTGGTGGCATCAGAACAACTTGTTATCAAATCTTAGGCCAGAAGGAGGAAGGACATCTGAGCCAAGGGCTATCTTGCTCACAGAGCATTCTCTTCATGGAAGAACAAAGTACTACTGCTGTCATAAAGCCACCTGAAAAAGTCACATGAGAACTCAGCTATTGCTGCCCCACCTGAGTAGCTCTGTTTTTCTCAGCCTCTCCTTTCACCATGATGCTTTCTACAAATGCCCTGGCTGCATTATACCGTGTACATTACCAAGGAAGTACATGCTCTCGCTCTCAGCTCCCTGGAATAAGGGCAAGTTTTACTATTACTTAAGTTCAGGGAACATTTTGCCTTACAGAGCTGGATCTAGAAAAATGTGCACGTATTGTCTATTTTAATAGCTACCATTCATGACAGTGTAGTGATTAAGAGAGTGGCTTTGGTACCAGACAGAGCCTGGGCTTACATTACAACTCACTAGATATGGGTTCTTGGACAAATGGCTTCATCTCCTTCAGCATCAGTTTCCTCCTCTAAGGGTTCATTTGAAGGCTCTGAAAGATCCAGCACACAACAACTATGTGGCCTTGAATAAATCATTGAACGTTTCTCTGATTCAATTTTCACATCTGTTCAATGAAGGCGATAACAGTACCTACCTCATAGGGTTGTTGTGGGAATTATATGTGTTAATGTAGATAAAGTGCTTAACTCAGTGTCTGGCATGTAGTAACTGCTCAACGAAGATTAGCTATTATATGACCAGACCAATCATCGTAGTCTGTCAGACTTTTAGCACATGGACCTGGTTGGAACTTCAGATTGCCATTTTGTGTGTCTCATCTTGCTGAGTCCACACTCACAAAACAGGTCAAGTGAAAATCACCTCTCTTTTATATTTTCAGTCTCTTTGCTGTAACTGGGTTCTTCCTGCTGGCATATAACATGCTTATAAACTATGTAACCACGGCAAGTGGCTGAATCTCTCTGAACCTCAGCTTTTTCAGAGAGAGAGAAGGAGAAGAAGAAGGAGGAGGAGGAGGAGGAGGAAGAGGAGAAGGAGGAGAGGGGGAGAGGGAGGAACAAAAGGGGAGGAGAGGGGAGACAGGGAAAGTCTCTCCCATTCAAAATGAAAAATAAAAGTAAAAACTACCCTCTATTTGACCCTGAAGTTCTCTCTAGCTATTGATTTATTGCCCTCCTTCCATTCATCATCAAGTTTCTTAAAGGGATGTCCTTATTAGACATTTACACACCTCACAGCTACCATTTACTCCTTAACACACTGCAGTCTATCCTCTGCCTTCTTCCCCCTCATTCCATCTCATGTTCCTCCCACTGCCTTCCTATTTGCTGTGTGTCAGGTCAACATTTTTCTGTCCTAATCTTTCATAACTTCCTGTAACATCTGTCAGAGCTGTCACACCTTCTTTGAAATTTTCTTCTCCCTTGGCTTTAGTTCTCCAGTTTCCTCTCTCAGCCCTCTGAGAGGGCTGGTCATTGCTTCTTGCTGTTCTCATACTCCAGTATTTCATCTTTGGCTGTTTGCACGCCTACTGCTTGGCTGTTCTCAACTATTTCCGTGGCTGTGATAACCTGTATGCTGATGATTCTCAAATTTCTATCTTCAGTTCTGAATCTCCACAGCTCTAGTCTTATTTTCCAATTCTCTGTTGAACATTCCGACCTGGGTGCCCACAAGGACCTCAAACTCAACATGTCAAGAGCCAAGCAGCTCAGAATCTCCTTCAAGCTTCCTCCTCCATTCTTCCAAATCTTCGTGAGTGGCACTTCCACCTACCCAGTCACCTAAGCCAGAAACCTGGGAGGCAGCCTTGACAACTCCTTCTTCCACGACCCTCAGATCAAATCAATCACCAAGTCCTGTTGAGTCTACCTTTCAAATATTTCTGAAATCTGTCCCTCCTTTTCTATCCTCCCGGATCTCATTTTGTCTCAGCTTTTGATTCCAGTATGATTTCCTATCCTCCACACTAGTGCCAATTTGACCTTTCTAAAACAGAAATCTTTGGGAAACTCTTCCTTGCTTTTCATCCTTCAATAGCTCCCTATTATCTTCAGGAAAGAGGCCATATTCCTTAAACTGACCTCCAAGAGATTTTCTGCTCTGGCCCCAGCCAGCGCCTCCAGCCTCTTCTCTCGTCACTCCCTCGCCCCTCTAAATGCAAGCTGCATTTGACCAAGCTGATCCACCCACAGATCCCTGAACCCAATGACTCATCCTGTCTAATGCTCTGTGCCTTTGCACATGCTGTTCCCTAGCCCTCCTCTGACCTCTTCCACCTGAGGTACCCCTACTCATCCATCAAGACTCTAACCAGATATCACATTTTCACGCAAACTCTAGTGACAACCCCAACATCCAGATTTGGGTTCTCCAATAATGCCTTGTACATAGCTCTATATTTGTACTTGAGAGATTATATAGAGTTTTTTTTTCTGTTTCCCTCACACACAAATATGAGTTTTAAGTAAAGAATTAAAATGTATTTATCTTTCAATTCCTCATAACAAGCTCAGAGCATGAATTAGTTTTTGCTAGCTAATTTTTTAAGTAGTGAGCACTTAAAGTTTTCAAATTAAAAACATTTTAAAAATTTTCAACCACTCGATTTCAGCATTAGTTCTCACCAACTATACTTACTTTGCAAGGGTTGTGTCATGAGGGACTATACTATCAAGGTAAAAAGCATCCTTATAATTTTTTCCTTTTCAAAGCATTTAAGTGGCATGTCATCCTCAGAGCAAATCTTTTAGGTAAAATAACTATGTATTCTTGCAAGAGATGAGGAAATGAGGCTCAAAGATACCAAGTGACTTACCCAAGTCTCTCAACGAGTTAGTGACAAAGCCAAAACCCTATTTCTCAGTTTTCCTATTTCTCAGTTTAATGTCTTATTTACTGGGCCAGGAATTTTTAAAGTCAGCTTCAAGGAGTCCTAGAACAGGTAACCACCTCCTCTCCTGCCATCACATACACACTATTTGCACATTCAGTCAGAGTAACTCTACTTTCAGCTGATATACCTACTTCACCATAATACTTCATTTGGGGTGGGAGTGGGGCGGGAAAGAGAGAGTTTACTGCTGCTTTTATAATTTTGGGGGAAAAAAACTGCATTATCTAAATACAAATTTCAGAGGTAATCCATTTAACAGTCAATGGGTGTTACAACTGTATTATTTGGATACTAGTATAGAAAGACCTTGTGTTTTAAAAATAAGCCAAAATGAAGGGCAGTCATGACAAAGGAATCTAACATTTGGGCATCTTTCTGACTCTAAGCTCCTCCTCAAATTATCAACTTACAGAAGTCCTGAATTCTTATCAGCCTCTCTCCCCTTACACTTACTAACAATGCCTTGTTGACTGATCCGTCTTATCAGTCCTCAATTTAACACTAATCATTTAACACTAATCATTAACTACTTCAGGCAGTGAGAATCACTGTTATAAAGACAGCCTTGACTATCAGGAGGGCAAGAATGCTTGGGAACTTTGGTCACAGCAGCACATTTGCTATCTTGACTGCATTTACCACTATTCCCACACAGAGAAACAAACAATTGGCTCTTTCAGAAAACTAATCTCTCATGGGATTTCCCATAAGGCAACTGGGTCAATGGATCACAATGTCTTAGAATTCTAGATGCTGGCACAATAGAGCTGGAAGGGCCTTCCCAGATCATTTTGTCTTGTCTGCTCATCAGACAACATGGGGACACTGAGGGCCTGATAGGATAAATTCCAGGCCCTAAGTGTAACTCCCTTTTTTTTTGTTTCAAATTAGTTGAAACTGTTAAGGGTAAGGATGGAATAGAAAGTGAGGGACCAAAGTGTGTCATAATTTATTAGTTTCAGAGACTCATTTCTGAGACTGCTCTGACAAGTTGACTACAGCAGATTCAAGGCCAAATGGAATCTGTAGCTGAGGAAAGTGTCCCTGTGATACCATTCAGTCCCCAACCTCTGCCATGTTAGTCTATTTGCTGATACCCACATTAGATGTCTGAAGTCCCCATAGAAAGAGGATAGCACAAATCTTGCCAACACTTAGGATGGTACAGGTGTAAAATGGTGATGCCAAGCTCCAAATTCTACAAACTCAGGGTATCCTTGTCCAAGGTTCTTTTGTGAATTTACTTGTGAAGCCCTTAGTCTTACACTTCTTTTACCCTCTCCCTAATGGAAACATACCTATTATCGCCCATTTGATTAGCCTAAGCTTCAAGCTGTCCTTTAAGGAAGGAAATAATGTGACTTTTCACTAATACATCATTATCCTTCTTTGAAAAATACTCCATTGATTTTGGAGTTAACCTTTCCTGTCCCATCTCTTAGAATTTCAAATTTCAGGTGTATGAACCCTATTCATATAAGGCCACCTAACAGAGTAGAGTAATGAGTCATGGAAATTAATCTCATTCATGTCTATCTGCTACTTATATATTCCTCTCTCTCTGATATCCTTGTGGATTCATTTTCAGGGTAAAGGATTCAAGGGAGAGAGAAAGGGTAAAAACTAATGAATATATCTTCAAAACTTCACTGGCACTATGTTTGATGTTATCTCTCAACCAAGAGATAACCAGTTAGGACTGTATCTGCAAAACAGTATCCATTGCTTCCCTTTACTCTCCCTTGGGGTGGGGTCAGGGGCAGGAGTGCACTGCCTCTCTGACATCCCCATTTGTTATGTTCCTAACCTCCTGGGAACCAAATCTAAGATGAAAAGGAACCATTCCCTGGCACTAACCTCTACCCAAGGGTGAAGGTGGGTGCTTTATGATGATCTTTGGAAGGTTTCTTGGAGCCACATTTTTGTTTCAGCTCACTTCAGGGGGAAGGCCAGGTCCTCAATTTTTATTGGGAAATCTAATTGCTTTTCCTGTGATTCCTTGAGCTCCTTCACTCTGTTTCACTCAAGGGGTGTACACTGGAGGTCCGTTTGCCTTACTAGGTACAACCTCATAAGGTTAAAGAATGGCTACTGCCTGACTGCCCTTCCAGACATTCTTCACCCTGCTACTTAGCCTCCTCCTGGAAGGGTGAAAACCTAGTGTGGATTGGCATCCATTCTTTGTGTCTCACTGAGTCCCCAGTTTCCCAGAGGACCAACACCTGAGATTCAGCTCCTTTGCAGGCTCTTAGTGCCCTAAAAAATCTCCCAAATTGAACCCAGGTAAGGCAAAGTTCTTCAGTCAGCAATTTGAAGGTAGCGACTGAGTGATCAGTATGAGAGGTTCACTCAACTGTGAACCCCATTAAGGTAGGAATAAGGCCTTCTTCATCTGTAGCTAAGAGCACAGTGTTTGAGACAACCGAGATGGGCAATAAATACCAGCCCAATGAACAACTGCACCTGTGAAAGTAAGTGCATTTGGCCCTATTGCTAAATCTCTCCAGTTGGAAGGACCAATGAGTAAGTTTTCTTGTGTTTTTGGAGGAGGGAGTGATGTAGGGGAGCAGGTAAGGAGGGAGTATGAGTCCACACGATAATTGGGAGGATAGGGTTCAGGGTAAGCTGAGGTTGGAGTTCTCTGGGTATTGTTAGTTTGAACTGGCTTTTTATTTGTTTTGTTTTCTTCAAAAGTCAGTGTTGGACTTCCCTGGTGGTCCAGTGTTAAGACTCCATGCTCCCAACGCAGGGGGCACAGATTCAATCCCTGGTTGGGGAACTAAGACTCCGCATGCTGCATGGTGCAGCCTTAAAAAAAAAAGTCAGTGTTGTCTAATGATTTCTTCATCCCATAATCAAAAGCAGAGAAAGTTTTTTAAACTTTGCCCATAGATGTGAGAACAATCTCTTCAGCTGGCTTTTATCTATGAATATTGCCTCATCCCCCTTGGATTCATTCATAAATTTTTGTGGAGCACCCCACAATATGCCAGGCACTGTACTAACTACGAGGGCAACACAGTGAAGAAGAAACATAGCCCCTGCCCTCAGAGGGCTTATATTCTGGTGGAGGAGACAAACTGTAGTAAGTTAGTGGAGAATAGTAAAAGGGAAAAAGTATTATGAAAATATGTAAGAGGGAGAATTGACCTGATTATGGTAGAAGCTGGGGGAAGAGGTGTCATGGAATGCTTCCCTGAGACAGAGACATTTAAGGTATGACCTGAGGGGAAAGTGAGAGGGAGGGAAGCAGGAAGGACATAAAAGGAGGGAAAAGAGAACAAAGGGAGTTTTTAAAAGGTAAAAAATGAAACAGATTTGCATTTTGCCAAGAACATTCTGAGTCACAGTGTGGGAAACAAATTGTAGGGAGACAAGAGTAGGACATTACATGAAGATGGCGATGGAAAAAGGGGAATGTAGTGGGTCCAAGGGGAACATAAAGCAAGGGCACTTCACCTGGTCCTGGAGGTCAAAGAAGGCCTCTGTGAAGAAGTGACATTTCAGGTGAGACTTGAAGGCTGGGTTAGGCATGGTGAGGAGCTGGAGGGGGTGAGGAGTTGAAGAGAATCTCCATCACAATAATCTTCTGCTTTAGCCAAAGCAGTCCTCCTTTTTGCTAAAGCTTTGGTCTCAACCTGGAATGCCAAGTGCCTTTTCTTTCTAGTCAAATCATGTCTATCTTTCTAGGCCCTCTCAAATCCCACCTTTTCTGATCACATCCAAATATGGCTTCTCTTGCTTCTAAACTCCTGTTCCATGTTTGTCACTTAGCGTTTAAAGATACACTATTTAGTGTTGTTATTTAACTTTACACATAACCACAAACTCTGTAAGCTCCTTAAACTTATGAACTGTCTTCGATTACTTTGGCATCACCCAGGGTACCTAGGTCAGTGATGGGCACATAAGGTACTCACTGAATGAATGAATGAATGAATGAATGAGGCACTAGAGCCCCTGCAGGCCTCCTTTAGTAATTCACTATTATCTGTGAAGCTGACAAGGAAAAGGTTTTCTTTCCCTACAAGATTTCTGCTACTTGCATCCAAAGACCTAAGATTTGAAATCAACAGCTCCTTCCCACTGGTCACTGCTTCTCACCCCCCTTCCAATCCCACCCCCTCTCCCACCACCATCTTCTATTGTTTCTTCTGTCTTCTGGTTGTCAGCCAGGATGAGAAAATGGTCTAGCTGTCCTCAGAGACTTACACCAGCCTGGACTGCTCTGCAGTGCCATGAAGGGCCAGGACTTTTGTTTACAGCTGGGACTATGGTGAGGCGGTGAGCACAGCTGACAGCCCCACGCTGGAGCAAACATCAATCTTCTTCTGTCCTCTCAGCCAAGTTTCACAGACCAGCTCTATTGAAAACTGGCTGCACCCGCCTGGGTCTCACTGACATCCCACCCACAACTCTGGCCTGGGAGCTGCTGGGTGAATCTTGGCTTTGTACCTTTTAGGCACTGCCCTTGCTCTCTTCTCTGGCCCCAGCCTCTAATCATGCTACCTCAACTTTAGGGCTTTGAAAGGACTTGTCCTCCTAGGTCCCCACACTCCAAACAGTGCCCCATCTCTCCAACCACATCTTCTGACTCCCACCAGTGTACCAAGACCCTCGTTTGCTCAGTCAAAATAAAAACACAACAACAACAACAAAGAACCAAACCACCCAGTTTTCAAAGTGTACTTTTATTGAGCCTGTCTTCCTAAGCTGAGCAGACAAGGTTCCAGGCCCTTGGACACTCGCGTGCGTATATAATCTTTGCCTTCAGACAGCTTTCCCACTTGTTTTAAAACCTGCAAATCAGATGGGGGCCTGTAGCCTTCAAAGCCTAGCCTTTGAGGTCCCAAGTGAGGGCCTCTTTGCCACATATTCTGCTCCCTGGTCTCCTCCTTCCCTAGCACCTTTGCCCTCTCCAGCACTCACCTGGGGTGAGAATGAAGCCCCTTCTCTTGCCCCCAGGTTCTCTTTGCCTGTGTTTCTCTGCCTACTGGCTAACAGTTTTCACCGATTAGCTGAGGCCTGTTTCCTGGTTTTCACCCTCTCCCCACTCCCAAAGGCCCGAGGGAGATGATTCACTTCTCTCACTTGCAGTAGCTCATTATAGCAACACTTCTTCAGGGATCCGGTAGAGAGGGACTGCAGACTGGAGGAGTCTCCCCTTCTAGGAGACCTTCTCAGGATTTCCAGCACAGAGGCTTTTTCAATCTAAAATACCCCCCTCCACATATTTTTACATGGTACCTTCCTACTAAATGTTATCACCCAAGCCCTTCGTTAATAGAAGAGAATCCCATGTGTGTTCTCCTTCCCAGGACTGATGAAGCACTTTTTCCTTTTTTTTTTTTTTTGTCTTTTTTAACTGTTTTATTATGGAAACCTTCAAAAAACACAAAAAAGTAGGAAGACTAGTATAATGAACCCCCATGTGCCCATCATTAAACTTCTACAATTTAAAGACACAGCACTTTAAGTGCTACTGGTTTGTCCTCTTTAATACGACAGCTGAAATTTTCAAAAGGCATAGCTTTTATCATTCCCAGTAAAATGGGGACTGTGAGTGCAAGTTATAAGCACGAACATAGTTATCTCTGAAAAAGGGCTCAAGGCATCCTCTCGGAGGCAATGCTCAGATTGTAGGAGTCAGTATACACTGGGGGAAATCAGTCCTCATCTCTGTTGGTTGATGTGTACTGCAGATGAGTTGACATGATGATTCCAAGTGAGGTGTGTGGTTCACAAAGCTACACATTTTGGTGAATCGCATGCTAAACTACTGACTCAGGAAGGGGAAACCAAGGGATTGTGTGCAAGTCTGGCATCCCAAGGCCACTCAAGGACTACATTGATTAGATTCAGGTTCTCAGTCATTTGAAGTAACCTCTTTCTGCCACATGGATGGGTCAGTTGGAGCAGGGCAGGGGTTGATTACAGAAGAGGAGAGGAGCTAGAAGAGAACAAATACCCCTAAAAGGATAAAACTTTCCCATGACTAGTTCCATCGTTGGCCCTGTCTGTCATGGGCTAGCAAACTAGACTGATCCAGACTAATTTGCTGAACTGGTTTTATGAAATCCCTATAGAACAAGGCAGGTACAAATAGAAAATACATCATTATTAAAGAAATACCATTTTGCTTAGCCTTGAAATATTAGGTTTTTAAAAAACTTTTAAAGTAACCAAGCATTCTTTTAAAAATCATCCAATAAACTAGTCAGAACCAAATGAAAAAATATCAAATTAACCTTAGAATGGAGCAATTTCATCTACTACCCAGAAACCATGGGAAGACACTGGTGTCCCACTCCACCCTCCAGAAGACACTGACCACTACCTTCCAGACCTAACCACGAGGTAAGACAAGCAAGGCCAGCAGATACTGTTGGGCAGGGCAGGTTGTACCCTGCACAAGGGTACCCAACTGAGAGGGAACAAGTGGAGGCTGAAATTCATTCTTCAACTGCCCTGGTGGAGCTCCAATATCCCTGAGAAAGAAAATATTTTTCTCATTGTTCCACTAGAGTGGACACTTCTCTGCAATTTGTCTGCCCCCAGGTGGCACATGTTTCTAATTAGCACAAAGTCATCATATGAGCAAATGGTGGCCTTGAAAATTAACTTAGAGATCTTAGAGCCATCAGGTGTTCTGTGAAGGCTGCGACCATAGCCTGTTTGGCCTTGGGCCTTGAAACCAAACATTGACCAAAGGTATATTTCCCTTCCAGTTGACACAGATTGTGAAGACACTGATTCAGCTGTAAAATCAAAGGGAAGAAGAGTAACTCACATTTTCTGAGGATCTAATAAGAGTCAGGAATCTGCTGAAGCTTCATCCCACTAGTAAGTGGAAGGGGCAGGAGAGTATTCACATTTGAGAGGGTTCCATGGCATAATGGGAAAAAACATGGGCTCTGAAGTCACAGAGAAGTCTGAATCTTTGGTCTGTTGTTTACTAGTTGGCAACTTGAGTAAATATTTAACTTCTCTGGGCTTCACTGAGGAGTCACTAAGACAATTGATGTGAAGAGCTGAGCATAGTGCTGCCTGGCACATAGGAGGCATTCAGTTCCTACGTCTTTTTCTGCTACTACCCTGACTCCAAATTTAATTCACATTATTCACACCCGTGGCCTTAGGACCTCACTCAGTAGAGCATAAGGACAGGTCTACCAGACAGAATATTGGAGGGAGAGTCAGGAGACGTGGGTCCCAATGCCAGATATATCCCCTGTTATATAGTATATTGGGTAAGTTACTCCCCTCTCCGGACCCCATCAATAAAACAGGAGAATATACCTAGCTCTGATGCTGAAAGGCAAGAGCAGAAGAAATTACTTTTCTTGGGCACCTGCCATGAAATATACACTAAGCTAGGCCCTTTTACATACCTTATATACACTAAATCAGCACTGTCCCATAAAACTTTCTGATGGTGGGAATGTTCTATATTTGTTGATATCTAATTTGGTACTAACACTAGCCATAAGTAGCTACTGAGCCCTTGAAATGCGGTTAGTGCAACTGAAGAACTAAATTTTTAATTTTACTTAAATTTAACTAATTCAAATTTAAATACCTATGTGTCTAGTGGTTACTGTATTGGATACTGCAGCTCTAAGATTATGAAGCAGGAATATTTGTTCCCATTTACTATATGTTGAAACTGAGGCTCAGAAAAATTAAAGAACTTGCTGAAAGTCACATAAAATAGTAGATAACTAAATCAGATTCAAAACAAGGAGTAGAAAGTTTAGCAGGGTAGTACTGTCAGATACACCAGGAATTACCTAGGCTCTACTACTTACAAGTTACATAACCAAAGAGAAATAATTATAGTCTCTAGAACTCACTTTCATCATCTATAAAATAAGGATAATTATCACCTAATTTATAGGCTTATTGTTGAGATTAATGGGTTAGAGCTGTATAGAGTGTCGCTTTCAACAACTGTCTTTCCTCACCATCCTTTTTCCTCCCCCACACATAGAAGAGGTTTAGACATAAACTAAAAAAGATAACTGTAGGGTAGAGAGCACTTGGGAAATATAAAAGCAAGAAAGGAAACACTTATGAGCTTTCATGTGATATTTTATTATAGAATGGAGATGAGGGAAGGTATGAAATCATCAAAATACTTCCATTTATTTGGTTTGCTTCCCTGCCCTCTTCTTGATGCTCTAGTCAACGTTAGCCAAGGCAGGGAACAAGGTGTCTGTGATGCATTTTGAGGCCCAGAAAGACAAGCTACTGTGGCTGAACAACATAGTACTGTCAAAGGCTTGGGCTCAAAGGACAGGTAAAGTTCAATTCTGGTTCCCAAACTTTTCTATGCACTGAGAAAATAAAAGGCACCTCTTCACAATAGTTTTTAATCTGTGAAACGGGACAGATATCACGCAGGGTGTCTCAATAAAACATATACAGCATTTATTATTTTGCTTTACATTCTGTAGTACCCTCTAGTGGAGTGTACAAAAATAAGCATTGTATTTCTGCCCTCCAAAGCAGTGCTTTTAACTTCAGTGTGCATTGGGATCACCATAACAGTTTGTTATAACAGATAGCCAAACGCTACTTACTCCTAGAATTTCTGATTAATTAGGTTGGAGGTGAGAATCTAAATTTCTGACAACTTCCCAAAAGGTGATAATGATGCTATTGGTGTGTCTGGGAAACACTTTGAGGACTTCTGCTCTAAATCCTGCCCTTTCCGGGTGTGTGCTTGTATGTGTGTGTTCATGAGCACACACATGCATGCATGCACACATGTGTAAGATCTATAACTGAAAGAGGTATAACTTGTTGTTTGATGTTCATTTATTAGTATGCATCTAATAAGGATTTTGTGAAGAATAAAAGAATATCCATGTGAATGATATGACACAGCATCTAAAATATAGAAAGCATGAAAAAAACTGAGGATCACAGAACATTAATCCCAGGTTCTCAGAACTAGTAAGTGTGGAATGGGGTTTAAAATTAGGCCTCTGGGCTTCCCTGGTGGCGCAGTGGTTGAGAGTCTGCCTGCCGATGCAGGGCACACGGGCTTGTGCCCCGGTCCGGGAGGATCCCACATGCCGCGGAGTGGCTGGGCCCGTGAGCCATGGCCGCTGAGCCTGCGCGTCCGGAGCCTGTGCTCTGCAACAGGAGAGGCCACAACAGTGACAGGCCCGCGTACCGCAAAACAAATACAAAAACAAAAACAAAAAAATAAAATTAGGCCTCTGACTCCAAAAACAATAGTTTAACAGGACCGCTACAGAAAATAGGGTGAAAACACACATATCTAATCGTAATTTCAAAAGTAAAAAGATCACTTTTCAATACCAGGGTCCAAGTCCAATAAAGAGAAACATCTTTACTGACAAAACAGCCATCTATATTTTCCCTTTGTTGGGGGGCAGCATTTGAAGAGAAGATCTTAACCCCACAGAAAGGGTTAGAATCTCATCAGCATTGGTGCCTGGGGTCATTTATCACTTCTGACCACCCCCCCCACCCGCAAAAGGCAAGTAGGAAAGAAGAGAGAGATGGGGGGGAGGATTTTTTTAAGGAGGAAAGAAGGAAAGAAATGAGGTAAAACATTTGAATCAAGGGCCATAGTCCCCTGCCTTGTAGGGCTAGTAACAGAAGTTAATTTGATTTTTCCCTAGCAATGAAAGATATATACGATCTCTATAGATTGGAGAGTTCAACAAATCAGAAAAGGTGGGGATCCCATAATTCCAGGGACCAAACAGCCAATCCTTTGCTGGAATTTGGCGGCATCTAGTGGCAAACTCAAAAGGTATAAACCTCACCCAGAGAACTTTCTGGAAAATTAAGAGTGCGTACTTGCCTGAAGAGCACTCTGCGTGGAGATCAGGACAAAAAGGTAAGAGAACCTCAGCCCCCACAGAAATTCGGAGTCCCTAGTGGAGGGGAAGTCTGTCGTATATAGATATTCTCAGCAGAAAATTGTGCCAGGAGAAATGGAAGCAACTTGAAGAGGGGAGGGCGGAGGGAGCGGGGGTTGGAGGGGAAGGCTATTAGGGAACAGCAAAGAAGCTGCTTCTTGGAATTGCTAATATGAGAATGGGAGGGTTTGGCTCTTCACCGCTGGAGGGCTACGGTTTAGAACAGGATTTTCACGTGGAGAAAGACGTGGGAAGAAAGTGTATTTTTAGGGTCTAAAATTAAATCGATAGGGGACACCGAAATATTTCTAGCTAAGACCCTTTATCTCAGTTACGGTCGCCTTACCTTAATTACTTAATTTTCCTTTTCCTGAGAATAACATACACAAAAGTAGAAAACGATCCGTTGAGCGCGCGCACCTACGCGCGCACACACGCACATGCACCCGCTTCGGGACACACACCGGCCCCAACGCTAGGGGCGCACGCCTGCGCACACCAGCTACCTCCAGCGCCACGAGGCCTGGCGTTCACGCACACGGAAAGCCCAAGGCCAAGTGGGCTCGCCTGCGCGCAGACGCCCTGACACTGCGCGCCCGCAGAGCACCCCCGCACCCCAACTCGCACACACATCGAAACCCCCACTCTACCTTATTTTTTTTTCCTCCAAGAGTTGTGCAACAGGTTCGGGGGCGTGGCCCCAGATTTGACCTAGCGCTTCCCCACTCGCGGGAACCTTAGCTCATTTCCGCCCATCCTGTTTCCGCAGGCCACGTAGACACTTCCTTTCCCAGTGGAAAAAAAAAACCCATAATGCCTCCCTGCAGGAAAAAAAAACAAAAAAAACCCCTCTGGTCTGGGGAACTCTGGGTCGTGAAAGTAGGCCACGTGAACACCCTGCCCTATAGACTTATGACCCAACTCCTGTCGCGCTTTTGGAGGGCGGGCTAAGGACCTAAGAGAGCGAACGTCATTGGCCAGAGCCCGCACTAAAGGAGGAAGGTGACTGGTTTGCTTCAAGCCTTACCCGTGAAGAAGCAGGCTGCTAGCACCCGCCTTTACTGCGGCGAAGTGTCATTGTTGACGTGGTGGGCTTCGTCCAATCATTTGGTTATAGAACATTCTAAAACTTAGACAAGACGATTGTGACTGGCTGGAGGGCATAAACCCGCCTCCAGGGTGACGTGTCTGCCTATGGATATCAGTTGCCAGAGAAACCTGGCTTTACTATGGCGGTTGGAGGGTCGGCAGTGATCACACGTCGGCTGCTGGAAAGAGCTGGATTCTCGTTTCAGGTTTCGGGGTGGGGGTGGGGAGAAAGGGTTGACGATTTCCTCTTATCGTCGCGTATATAGACAAGATTAACTAATGGCTTTACAATCTGGCAGAGCTAGATTCAAATTCCTACTCGCCAACGCCCAGCTTGGGCTGGCTGCTGTTCTTTCTGCGTCTCGGTTTCCATGTTTGTAAAGTGGTGATAATAATAGTATCTACCTCAGAGACGTGTGCCTCCGAGGCGTGTGCTGTATATTAGTGCGTGTAATATACGAAAGCGAGGTAATATAGTACGTATAATAACTTAATACGAAGCCTGGCTCCGGAAGATATTAGCTATTATTGTGGAGAGAAAAACCCGGGTAATAGAATGAGAAAAACCATAAAATTATGTAAAGTCGTTCATTACAGTGCTTTTCCTGCCCATCACCCCCTTCCCTAGTAGAAATTCGAGATATAAGAGAGACGTATCAGTCTTTACCGATGAAATAATTTATTTGGGAATTACCTCAAAATAGCGGGGATTGGAATTTTCCATATTGAAAAGTTTAAAAAAAAAAGCGGCTTGGGGGTGGGGAGAGATGGAGAATGAGAGCGAGCTGGAGGTGAACCGCATGCGAGGAGTAGGCCTTGTTTGGATCCTGATTCGGACACACCAACTATAAAAAAAAAAATGTTTAACACGCATCGGGAAATTTTGAAGACGGATTCGATATTTGATGTTTTTTAAGGAATTAATGACGATGTTTTAGACGTTGTAATGGTATTGTGGTTATGTTTTCAAATTGTCTTTAGCTTGTAGAGATAATATACGAAAATATGCATTAAATAATAAAATGTCTCGGATTGGCTTCAAAATACGTTGATATCTAGGATTTGCTTCAAAATAAGATCAGCGGTAGGGGGAAGTGGGGAGGGGTATAGATGAAACAAAATTGGCCCTAAGTTAATCGTTTAAGCTGAGTGATGGCCATATGGGATTCCTTATATTATTCTGTCTACCTTGGTATATGTTTGAAATTTTCCATAATAAAATACAGAAAGTCAGCTCTTCAGTGAGCTTGAAAAAAACGGAGTGGGGGGGAGCAGTGGGTGGGGTTATAGATAAAACAAGATGGCCTTCAGTTGGTAATTGTTGAAGCTGGGTTATACATTCGCATAGGTTTATAATATTATTCCCCCTACATTTTTATCCATTTGAAATTATCCTTAATAAAAAGTACTTTAAAAAAGCAAAACAAATTACTTTATCAAAAATCAGGGTAAATGTACAATAAGGTAAATTTGAAAAGGTAACCACAAGAAAGGAAAAAAACACTTGTACATTATTTATCAGTTTTGGTGTCCTTTGTGTGTGATAAAATGCATTGATGGAAAAGAAAACGTTCATCTCATATCTTTTTATTTTATGTCCTTTCCTGTCCCCTTGTTTGACCTTCTAGGCTACCATCAGAAAAGCTAAGTTTGCTGAATAGTGAGGATCAGAAGATCTGATCCTGATTGCAGAACATCCCTAATTACAGAGTCTTGGGTAAGTGCCTCCCTTCTCCTGGCCTCAATTTGCAAACAAGATAATTCCACATAACCTTCCTAACTGTCCAGGAATATTTTGAGGATTAATAAGCGCCTGTCTAGGAAAGCACTCTACATTTATAAGAAGGGAAGGATGGAGCTAAGTCCATTTGTTCTTCCAATATAGAAAGTGCCTAAACAACAGAGGGCTGTATAATTTTACATTCCTTGATAAAAGATACTGTAATTGATCCCCTCTAGTTAGCGCCATACATCTTTTTTTTTTTTTTTTTACTTTGTGGCATCCCATATGCAGCATAATTTAGTGGTTAAGAGCAAATACTGACTTCCTGAATATAAATCCTGGCTCTGCCACTTATTGTGTGATCCTGGGCAAGATACTTACTCGCTTTGGCTCTAAATTTCCTCATACGTAAAATAAAGATAATAACAGTTCCTACTTCATCGGATTGTTGAGGGAATTACATGTAAAATACAGGACATTGTTTGGCACATATAAGTGTTTGATTTAATAATTATGACTCTTAGTCCTTCTGCTTCATCCTGTTTTATACACACATGCACATGTGCACACACATGTTAATAAAAGCAGTGGATACCTTTTTAGAGTTGTAAAAAATAATAATACTGTTGGTTTCTCTCCTGATTTTCCAGAAGCAGCAGTTACTACTAGAACTGAATTCTGAAATTATAACTTCTGACTTACCCTAACAATCTAGAAAGATATTGAGTATGTTGATCGTATTTATTTATAAGGGAATTTCCAGGAGCTATAATTTTAACTAGCAAATCATAACCATATTCAGTCTGCTAACAACTTTTATATCATTCCTCTTTTGTCTCAGACTCAAAAAATATCTGTTAAAGGAAGTGTTCCAAGATCCAGAATTGATGTAAATGTAACTGACATGGTGTATATGCATTTAAAGGTTTATTCCAACAAACTGTTGGAGATATTGTTCACACTCACTTTTGACACATTCATACACAAAAATGTCAGCATTTGGAGTCTGTATTCCTGAATGGCCCATCACTTGCATGAAGAGATGAAGGAAGGTTTTTCAGTCTCTTGACAGCTTTATTTTCCCATGGAGTCACGATATTTTCCTTTTTACTTTTTGTTCTTCTGAAAGCTAGGTTGCAGAGAAGGGCACTTTCCTGGTGGGAAAGATGCAACAGATGGGTAGGCACAGAACCCCTTTACGGGAGGCCATTTGGAGAATGATTAAAGGTGAAAGGGAGGGAGGTGTACTGTTAGGCCAGTAGCAGCTCAGAGATGACAAGGGTCAATGTAGCCTGAAATGGAGAAAGCCTCAAGGAGGAAAAGGACCTTGACCAGGGCCTCTGAGGATGGGCAGAACCTAGAAGGGGGTAAGGAAACCAGTTCAAATGGAATGCTTACAAAGTATACGACATACAATGATAATTAACTGAAAAGTCTAGCTGTGTGTTAGAACCATGGATAAGAATACATCAGAAAATCATTATGAATTTTAAATATGTGTATTTTAATATAAATCTTTAGTCACATAATTGATCATGTGAATCAGTCTCCTTGTAACGTAAAAAGCTAAAATATTACGGAGTAGGCCCAGGTCTCCTTTTCTCATACCTCCAATTCTCTTACTCTCCCCAGAGTTAACCACTATTATCAGTTCTATTTCCTTCGAGATCTCTAATTATGTACCTGTTTAAAAAATGTATATGGATACATATAAAATATTGTTTTGTGTTTTCTTTTACATAAATATGGTGTCACATTATAGGTATTGTTTTGCAACTTATTTTTATTCAACAAATTGTCTTGGATGTCTTCACGTCCATTCATAGAGTTCTGATTCCATTCACAGTGGCATTCCTTTAACTAGCATTATAGTCCATGTAATGGATAAACCACGTTTTGTTTTGCCAAATCACTATTGATAGTCCTCTAGGTTGACTCCAGTGTTTTGCTGTTTCAAATTATACTGCATCAAACATCCTTGGAACCCATGTACAAATGTTATTCCAGGGCAATATTTATGTCTTTAAACTATGATGATTAAACCAGTGTTGATACTGGTGTGAGAACAGACATCACTGTGACAGAACAGATGACCTAGAAACAGTGATACCTTTAAAAATTGAATAATCAAAAATCATTGGGAAGAGAGTACCTTAAAAGACCCGTAGAACTCTAGGAATTTAGAATGTTATAAATAAGCAATTCAAATCAGTGGGGAAAGGATAGGCTCTAATAATTAATACTAGGAAAAATTAGCTGTATATTTGGAAGAAACTATAAAAATACTGAGAAATAATATAGGAAGTCATTTAGAATACTGATTTGGGAGCATTTTCCCCCGGCATGACATGCCAAAGTTCACAAAGGAAAAGGTTGTTGACACATCTGTGTTTCTTATACACACAGAGAGACCCACTTAGAAGAAAAATGACAATTTGGAAAAAATATTTCCAACATACCAAAAAACCTTAGTATTTAATTATTAGAAGTCAATAAAAGAGGCAAAACAACCTAGTAGAAATGAGGATAAATATTTACATAAGAAAAAGATACATATGAATGTCTGAAGGTATGCTCAGTATCACACAAATGCAAATAAAAACCTCTTACTACATACTAGATTGGACCCCCCAATTTTTTTCCCAAAAAGATGTTTATCCAGTGTTGCTGAAGGTGTGGGTGAATGAACTTTAACGTCTTTGCTGGGAGTACAAATTAAAACAGCTCTTTACAAATTAATTTGCCTCTATGTCATCAAAGTTGTAAATAAGCAGATCCTTTGCGCAGTTCCACTGCTGAGAATGTCCTGAATAATTACCTAACATGCTGATATGTCTGTACACTGATGTCTGTTACACCATTTCTATAGTAATGAAGTATTGGAAACCTAAATGTTCATTTATATGGGGCTGGTTAAATTACTTTATGTGGAGATTATAGAATGATGCAGATATTAAAAAGAATGAGCTAGGTATCTGTGGATATAGATGGCCGTGATAAAGTGAGAAAAGGTGGGGAGCAATATGTATCTCACATTTGTCAAGACAGATCAAGTAAATGCATGATACATATTCACAATATGAACAGACACATTTAGTTTTAAAGGTAGGTTTTTGTGTGAATGTGTACATAAAAAGATTTGAAAGCATACACACTCATTCTGGGATTGAGGTGGGGAGGGGAGGTGGTAAGGGGAGAATGCCCACATCTTTATATATTCTGGTATTTATAATTACGTAAAGGAACTATTACTCAAATACTACCACAAAATTAATTACTCGGGCGGGAGGAATATAGATTTTCAGTTCACAATTTAAATAATTTCTGGGTGGATTAAGGAATTAAAATATAAACAAATCCATTAAAATGTCATCTTAATCTTTAAGCTTAATGGAAGGAAAAACCACATATTTCATCATACAAATCTTAATCTTATCAGACACTAAACTAGGGGAAATATTTGCCCAATATGACAATTGATAAACAACTGTAAATGTTAAACTCATTAAGAACCAACTCAAAATGAATGGGTAGAGGACAAAATATAACTGGCCAGGGAACACATTTTTTAAATGTCAAAACCACTAATAAGAAATACAAGCCGAGTAGATAAACACCCATTTTCCTTGTCAGATTTACAGTGCTGGATAGCCGGTGCCGACCAGAGTTGAGGTTGAAAATTGGTACAACTTGTGGGGAAAGTAATTTGGCAACATATTACTTCTTAACCTACTAAATCTGCATCTGGGAATCTTAAAGGAATAATGAGGGCAAAAGATATTTTACTTACAGGATAGATTGAGGGGGAGGGTCACTTTCCAGAAAGGGGGTGGTTAAGTAAATTAAAGTATGCCCATTTGGTGGATCTCCTACAGCTCTCAAGATGTATGTATATTATAACCTTACTAACATGGGGAAATGATCCGTTGTAATAGCAAGTTTTTTTAAGTGAAAATCTGATTTAATACCAGGATGAGGTTACCTCGGAGTATTTACACAGAAATTGAAGATAGAAAACTAAGGCAAACATACAGATGTGTTTTCTCAATATCTGGCATACCCTAGAGCTGACCTGTAGGGAACAAGTGGAAAAATATTTGATGACTGTCGTCCCTAATTTGTGCTTCCATTTTCCCCATGTGTTGAATCACCTCCTCACTGATTCACTAATATATACCATACCCACCAGGGACCTAAGTGCTACTGCAAAAAGCACAAGATACATATTACACAAGACCTATGGCAAATGGAGGTTAATGATGTAGTTCCATAAGCAAAACTAACACATGAAACATTTAAATACTAAGCTGTGGAGTACTAACGGCTTCATATGATACTGGCGATGGGAGTGAAAGGTGGGCTAGAGTAGTTAGGAAATTTAAAGAGGAAATGGGACTTTCGTGATATTTAGATGAGGGAGATGAAGGGAGGAAGCATGACTGGAGTTAAGAGTGGGTATACAAAGCCAGTAAACGATGTTAATAAAGTCAAAAACTGGCAGATTTGAAGTTTAAAACAGCTCAAAGCAATATATAGTGCTAACGTTTTTAATGAATATGCACAGCACGTCTGCCACCAAGCCATGGAATAATGTAAGCTAGGAAGGGAGGTACAAAGTACAGTGACCTAATGAAACTCCATACATTTGTATTGCAAGTAGGAGCCAGACATCAAAAGGATGGGTCTTCCCTCCGTTTGATATTTGGCTTCCTACTCCAGGTAGTAATAGTTGCTTGATCTGTAGGATACTCAGATGAAAATAAAGGTACTGAGACAATTCTCAGAAAGGCTGCTTTCCTGGCTTTATTAAGTCTGGGCAAAAATCTTGACTCGTGTGGGTATTTTTCTGTACCATGTCAGGTATTTCGTTCAACTTGGGACTTTATATGAAAAATAGAATTTGTAGAGAAAGATGAAACTCACCCACTTAATGAGAGCCAGGTAGAATTCCTTGTTGTAATTTTCTTGTGCATAAATATATGTAATCAATGCCAAGGATATACAGTAGGTTCAGGGATCATTCTCAAGTTCCTCACTAAGGAATTGCTGATGACCAGTGTGACTTCCAAAAGAGTTCCTATGCAGCCTGGCTCTACTTCTGTGTGTTTTACAGTCTGGCTGGCACTGGGTCATCCTGCTTTCTTTAGTTGCTATTTTAACTATACCCTTGTTTTGTGGAAGGTCTGCCCATTATTAGCCCCCAGGTAGGTTTTCTGGATTTCACCTATATAACTTAACTAAATTCTCTGATATCCTCACATACTGCGTCCCATCTGTCCCAGTCACAAATTTTTTTTAGAAACACTTTGTAAGCTTGGTAGCTTACAATATAATGCCATGAAACACCAGCCACTCTCTGATCCTTCACAGGATGTATCTATATATCCCTCTCAGCCAGAAAGTTTCTGATTCCCAGAGGGTCAGTGTCTGTATTCACAGATCTTGATGCTCTCTGAGGAGCACCTTTGCTCTGATTTCTGCTGAGAGCTTTGTGTTCTGTCAGAGGATATCATTTGCTTAGTGATAGAACCCAGGCCTCTCTGCCAATAACTGGCTTCCCTGATTCACAGCTCTAGTTTTCTGGCATTTCTCACCTCATTTCCTCTTCAGGGATTCCCTGACACCAGCCCACATAATCTTAGGGGCTAGCAATTGGCAAAAGGGCTTTTTTTCTGTGGGTTAAAATTGTTACCAGAGAAACCTGATTTAAGGCTTGCCCACCATCATATCTCGTTCTTTCCCCGAGGTTACCCTGGCTTTAATGGTGTGTTTATTCATCTAGTTACTTTCCTGTGTATTTTTTTAATATTTATTTGTTTATTTGGCTGCACTGGGTCTTAGTTGCAGCGTGCGGGATCTTTTTAGTTGCGGCATGCAGGCTCTTAGTTGTGGCATGTGGGATCTAGTTCACTGACCAGGGATCGAACCCGGGCCCCCTGCATTGCAAGCGCGGAGTCTTAACCACTGGAGCACCAGGGAATTCCCAACTTTCCTATGTATTTTTATACATGTCAGTTTAAAACATAGAAATTGGACCTCACTGTTCATAAAAACTGTCTAAAATATTGTTATTTCTCCACTTGTGCTATCTCTGGGATCCTCTTGTACACATTATTATGCAACTTGCCTATTTACCTAATAGTGTATAATTGAACATCTTTCCATGTCAGTACATGGATCTCTGCTTAATTCATTTGAATGTTCTTCCATGGTGTGCATACATCATAATTTCTATTACCATTTCCCTGTTGAAGAATATTTGTTTCCAGTTCTTTAGTATTACAAACACCACTGCAGTGAACATCCTTGTATCCATGTTCACATATGCAGGTACTCCTGCACGGTACCGTGCTAGCTTTTCAGCCACATCATATTTATGAAATTCTTAACAAGAACCTGTGAAGGCTAGGGGTAATTTGCTACATTCCATAGATGAAAAAACAGGCTAAGAGAGCTTACATATCTTTCCCAGAGCCTCACAACCCATAAATGGCAGAGCCTTACTGAAGTAGAAGTATGTCTAACAGCAGAACTCATGTGTTTTCTTTGATATCACAATTGTAAACCACATGTTTTTAAATTAGATTTTTTTCCCCAGTGTTTCAGAAAAGTTTATCTTCATTGCTGATGTCTGCTTTCCTTTCTAGGTTGTGTCTCCCACCTCATCTCTCCAGACATCCCAGAAGATCTGTAAGATTCCATCTGGGAAAACACTAGGAGTTTTTGGAAGGGAAAGAAGGAAGAGGATTACGTAAGTCAAAGGACTTGTTTAATCTGTCATACCATAAGAATCACAGAACACTTTTTTCATCTTTATCTCACTAACCCTCTCTGCTGCATTTTACAGTGTAGATTATCTCTTTTCCTTCTTGAAACTCTCAACTACTTTGGCTTCCAAAATAACATTCTTCTAATTCTCATATGGCTGCTCTGACCTTTTTGTTTTATTTGTTCTCTCTCTCTCTCTCTCCTCACCCCTTAAATACCATTGTTTCTTAGGTTTTTCCAGAATTCTGTACTTGGTTCAGTTTTTCTTCTACTCCCAGCTATATGATGATTACTCTCAAATCTCCATTTCTGGTTTTGACCTCTCACCTAAGCTTTAAAGTCATTTGTTTAACTCCATACCTCACACTTACTACATCTAGTACTGAACTTCTTTCCTCTCTAATCCATTTCCTCCTCCTCTAGATGCAGTCTCATTTGGTGATAATACTATGACCTAATCACCCATTCTCAAAACCCTGGCAGTCATCACTGACTTTATCCCTCACCAATTTATTATCTCCTCCAACAAGCTATTGGTGAAAGTGGTGTTCGGTAGCATTTCTTGTTTGCTCCGAAAATATTCTGTGCCTATAACTATCACTTTAGTAACCTTGTTGTTTTATAATTGTCACTTTAGATATTCGAATCCCTAGCGCCTAGCATAGTACATGTCCAGAAGCAGATAAGCAGTAATGTATGATGACTAACTGAATGGATGAATTACCCTATTTCCTATTATTTTATTGCTGATTCCAAACTAACCATTAAAAATTAGTGCTTTTATTAATTCATTAATTACTCAGGCTTAAAACTGTGGCGGCACCTTTGACTCCTCCCTCTCCTTCATTTACCAAGTTCTATATTTAGTTTCTCTTGACTCTGTCATCGGCTTAGTTCAGGCCTACTGGACTTACAGAAAAACCTTTGCTGTTACTCATTTTGCCTCCAGCCACCTAAGTTAATCTTTCTTGTTTCTTTCATCTTGTCATTTTCCTGTTCAGAAGTCTTGAGTTTCAGTTCCACTGCCTTTTGTAGTTTAATTCATTCTTTTGCTAAAATTATATTCCTGTCTTTTGAGTGGCATTGAAAAGCTAATTTATGGACAGGTCTGATGAGTGATTGGGTGGGCTGAGAGTAGTGGGTGGGTGGTAGTGAGGATCAAAGAGAGAGAAGAGGTAGTAAGTCACTTACAGTTAATTCGTTGGCCCTGAAATAGGATTTGAAATCCAAATTCCAAGAGAGTAGTGTGTGTCGTGCTTTGATAGGTTTTTAGGAAGTACGGTGTGTTAAAGGTCACCATAGAAAACAACCAAGTAAAATACTTTATATATTACAGTGGTTGGAATAAAAACAGGGTTGAATGAGTTCCAGAAAGCAGGGTTCTCAAACTCGTGGACAACAATCTGCAGACGAAGACAACTTCAAAAAACCAACTAGAAGCAACATGCAGAGAAGTAAGATGAGAGGGGCCTCCTCAGGAAAGAAGACAGCTGGTCCCCAGCAGAAGAATCTGGAAGCAGCACTACCAGGCAGATGGGGGGGTCGCTCTGCAGAGAACCCCCCTTCAGGGTCCGTGAGGAAGACAAGAAAGAACAAACAGAAGACCCCTGGGAACGGAGATGGTGGCAGCACCAGCGAAGCACCTCAGCCACCTCGGAAGAAAAGGGCCCGGGCAGACCCCACTGTTGAAAGTGAGGAGGCATTTAAGAATAGAATGGAAGTTAAAGTGAAGATTCCAGAAGAATTAAAACCGTGGCTTGTTGAGGACTGGGACTTAGTTACCAGGCAGAAGCAGCTGTTTCAACTTCCTGCTAAGAAAAATGTAGATGCCATTCTGGAAGAGTATGCTAATTGCAAGAAATCGCAGGGAAATGTTGATAATAAGGAGTATGCAGTTAATGAAGTTGTGGCAGGAATAAAAGAGTATTTCAATGTGATGTTGGGCACTCAGCTGCTCTACAAATTTGAGAGGCCCCAGTATGCCGAAATCCTCTTGGCTCACCCTGATGCACCGATGTCCCAGGTTTATGGGGCGCCACACCTACTGAGATTATTTGTAAGAATTGGAGCGATGTTGGCATACACGCCCCTTGATGAGAAGAGCCTTGCATTATTGTTGGGCTATTTGCATGATTTCCTAAAATATCTGGCAAAGAATGCTGCGTCTCTCTTTACTGCCAGTGATTATAAAGTGGCTTCTGCTGAGTACCACCGCAAAGCCCTGTGAGGGTCTACTGACCACTCACTGTTATGTCTGGTATCTGTAAACACTCTTTTTGTTCTTAGTCTTTTTCTTGTATAATTGATGTTCTTTAAAATTGTTAATGTATAACAGGGCTTATGTTTCAGTTTGTTTTCTGTTTTGTTCTAAACAGAAAATAAAAGGAGTGCAAGCTCCTTTTCTCATTTCAAAGTTGCTACCAGTGTACGCAGTAATTAGACAAAGAAGAAACATTCAGTAGAACATTTTATTGCCTAGTTGACAACATTGCTTGAATGCTGGTGGTTCTATCCCTTTGACACTACACAGTTTTCTAATATGTGTTAATGCTACGTGAAAAAAATGCCCTGATTCCTAGTGCCAAAGGTTCAACTTAATGTATATACCCGAAAACCCATGCATTTGTGCTCTTTTTTTTATGGTGCTTGAAGTAAAACAGCCCATCCTCTGCAAGTCCATCTATGTTGTTCCTTAGGCATTCTATCTTTGCTCAAATTGTTGAAGGATGGTGGTTTGTTTCATGGTTTTTGTATTTGAGTCTAATGCACGTTCTAACATGATAGAGGCAATGCATTATTGTGTAGCCACGGTTTTCTGGAGAAGTTGATATTTTAGGAATTGTATTTCAGATCTTAAATAAAATTTGTTTCTAAATTTCAAAGCAAGAAATTTGCAGTGTGCCTTTAATGTTACTGAGGCTGAGAAGTCAGCAGGCTCAGGAAAGATCTAGGTGGTATTAAAGGAGAGAGTTCTGACCCCTAGTGAAAGAATTCCTTTTATTGGGTGGGGCAGCCAGGTGTGTACCCCACCCGGCCAGTCTCCCTCATCTGCCCTCTGTGGCTTCTCAGGGTGGGATTGCTTCCTAGTGCTGCTTGTAAGAGCCACTTTTGCTCCCATGCTGCTTGCCTCTCTGAGTTGGGCTGCTATAATAGGATATTTAATGGGTACTATAACAGCCCCTTATACTTATGCAGACCTTTGCTCTTTCCCACCAGGGGGAGCATGGGCAGCCACCTTCAGTATTGTATCAGAAATGCTTGTAGATTTGGGGCCAAGTATGGCAGCTTTCCAAGCTCCAGCATTGATGCCATGTTCCCTATGCTTTTATAATCCCTTGGACATAAAGATTGAGAATCCTAGAGTAGGGTATCTGTGGAGAAGAGCAATGGTGTTGGACGCCTATGATTATAAATCCATCTTACATGAAAATTCCCTAGTCAAACCAAGTTTTGCTTCATGACAGTGTTTTTTTACTTCTTTAGTGAAAAAATATTCCATGGTTACTGCAGAAATTTTGGAAAATACACTAAGAACAAATATGAGCATAAGAATCACATAAAACGCCACTGGATCTGTCAGGGTCCCAGCAGGAAATAAATGAGACCCAAAATGGATGATTTGAGGAGTTTAGTAGAGAATTTTTTCCCAAGTTGTCAGCAGAGGAGTCACCCACAGACTGGGTGACTTAAACAACAAAAATTTATTTTCTCATAGTTTCAGAGGCCAGAAGTCTTAAGATCAGGGTGTTGGCAGGGTTGGTTTCTTCTGAGGCCTCTCTCCTTGACTTGTAGATGGCTGCCTCCTCCCTGTGACTTCACATGGTCTTTTCCTCTGTACTTATCTGTGTCCTCCTAATCTCTTCTTATAAGACCAGTCATATTGGATTAGGGCCCACCCTAATGATCTCATTTTAACTTAGTTACCTCTATAAAGACTCTATCTCCAGATACAGTCACATTCTGAGGTACTGGGGGGAAGTGGGTAGGACTTTAACATGAATTTAGAGGTGACTCAATTCAGCCTGTAACAGGGTGTTACTACATCTAGACAAGGAAGAGTAGGAGAGGAGAGAACAGGGTGAGGGAGGGAGCAGGAGGAGGGAGTGTGGGAGACTGTGGAGTAGGAGCTGGGGAGGAGTGGGAGCAGGGGTGAGAGAAGGAGCAGGGTGAGGGGAGAAAATAGGAGCAGTGGGAGGGGGGAGGGGAGGGGGAATTACTAGAATGGTAGACAGCTGTGTGGAAAGGGCCACCTGATAGCAGCTGGAATCTTCAGGGTGCAGTTAGCTCATAGAAACCTCAAAGACGGCAGAATCCAGGAAGAGGGGCTGGGGTGGTATACCTGACCTCACGCTTCCCTGCTTTTTATCTCCTGCTGGGTATTTCCCTTTGGCCATATTGGAAACCAAAGGGCAAAGAAGACCTATGATATATCTTTATTGGTAAGCTTGGGGGACACAGCAGGGAGGAAAAGTAGATTGGTGGGGGTAGAGCAAATGAGATTTCTAGCACACACATACCTGAAATAACCATTGTTCACACTTTGCCGTATATTCTTAGAATTATTATGTCCTCTTTGGGACCTAGGGCCTTGGCCAACTAGCGGGATTCTTAACAAGGCCATTTATCCATTGAACTGGAGGCCTAGTAAACAAATGGATGTTAGCTCACATGCTTGAACATGTTAGAAATATCACATTTTAAAACATCACATTTCTAAAAATCACATTGCCTCTAAATGAACATAAATATGACCCTGAGATCCAACCGTAGCATGTTGGTGGGATAGCCACTTCAGTTATTATTGAGGATCCCCCATCTTTATTACTTATACAAACATTTTATGGTCGCATCAAAGCCTGAAGAGGTTCCCACTGACATCAGATGTCTGTCCACACTGGTTAGGAATGAGGTGCTCCTTTACTGAATTGGCCTGGTATCTTCAGATCCCTTGTCCCTGCTGCTTCCGTCAACCCTCTGGGTAGGGGGATCTTTAGTAAGACTAGGTGCCCAGCTTCTCTGAGCCCACCACAGAGTCTTCCTTGGGGCCTAATATGGAAAAACATGTCTCTGCTACTGGAAGGACCCATAAACCCTGACCTCTTTTCTCTTGCTGCCTTCAAATGCCCTCCATTCCCATCTAGGGAAACCATGCTTGATTTTGTCAAGGCATATAGTCCTTTTCAAAATATAAAAGGCACTGGCTTCAAGCAGCTTTCACCTCCAGCTCTGCTATAAACCTCCCTCTCATGGATCTCTGCGAAAAATGGGAGGAGAGAAAAAACATAAGAACACAATACACAAGTTAATATCTCAATGACTAATAATTCAGTATTTTCCAGTTAGGTTCGTAGGTAGTTTCTTTTTATTTTAGCTGATTTCTTCTTGTGTCATTTTTTTAAAGCAACACCTTAGGAATATTCAGGAGAGGCCTAAAGTGCTTTATTAGGACCTAAACCAGGCTATCCTACTGATTAAAAAAAAGAAGGCAATTATAATAAGTATATCCAAATTATTACCCAAATCTCTGTTGATTTAGCAAGTTTCTCTATTCTTAAACTACACAGGTGATGTAGTTTCATCTAGCCATCTAAATGACTAAAGACTTCCCTTCTGAAACTGAAGGGTGGTTTTGAGAATATATTTACCGCATCAGATTCAGCACCTAGCTAACATGGTGGTTCCATAATAAATGCTGTTATAATTGTTATTTATTATTTTCAGCAATATCATTAACGAGAAAAATAAGTCGTTTTCCATTCAGGAGGATGTATGTAGATTTAACAATAGAAGCAGGTTGTGAAATAACTCTCATGACACCCATAAAACACCTAGAAAGTAAAGAAGGTAGCCATTAAATATAAGCCTTATCTTGCCTAAGAAAATTTTGTGGTACAGAATAAACTTTCAAAAATGATAATTCTCTCTCCTCTTTCACTTCCCAAAAGAAAAGGGTGAATAATATATTTCTAAGATCCGTGGTTCTCAACCTGAGCTCCCCAGACTTAAGGGTTTTTAAAGATACCATTAAGAATTGAAGAGCTGTTAGGGCTGCCCTGGTGGCGCAGTGGTTGAGAGTCCGCCTGCTGATGCAGGGGACACGGGTTCATGCCCTGGTCCAGGAAAATCCCACATGCCGCGGAGCGGCTGGGCCTGTGAGCCATGGCCACTGTGCCTCGCAACGGGAGAGGCCACAACAGTGAGAGGCCCGCGTGCCGCAAAAAAAAAAAAATGAAGAGCTCTTTTCTCTTCAGGTGTTTCTTCTTCTTTCTTTTTTTCCTAATTCATTATGAAGTAACATATAGCTGAGCTTTTACTAGAATCAAAGGAGATAATATATTTTAAAATACATCATGAATTGTGAACTATAATAATAATAATGGTTAACAGTTTGCTTGCTTATAGAAATGCCAGTTATCAGAAGCTGTATATATATATTTTGAAAGACCTTTTAAAATGTAGAAGTCTAAATAAGGAGGAGCATAGAAGTTGGAGACAGTTTAGATTGTTTAAAAATATAAAGTTAGAATTCCCTGGCAGTCCAGTAGTTGGGACTCTGCACTTTCGCTGCCAAGGGCCTGGGTTCCATCCCTGGTCGGGGAAAAAACGATCCTGCAAGTCGCGCAGCACAGCCAAAATAAATAAATAAAAATTTAAAAAGATAATCAATTTAGAAAAATCTTAGGACAAGCACTAAAAGATTAAAAATGGAGGGGCTTCCCTGGTGATGCAGTGGTTAAGAATCTGCCTGCCAGTGTAGGGGACACAGGTTCAAGCCCTGGTCCGGGGAAGATCCCACATGCCGCAGAGCAACTAAGCCCGTGTGCCACAACTATTGAGCCTGCGCTCTAGAGCCCATGAGCCACAACTACTGAAGCCTGTGCACCTAGAGCCCGTGCTCTGCAACAGAAGCCACCACAATGAGAAGCTCACGCACCGCAAGGAAGAGTAGCCCCAGCTCGCTGCAGCTAGAGAAAGCCCACGCGCAGTGACAAAGACCCAACGCAGCCAAAAATAAATTAATTAACAAAAACAGAATGTGTAAATACCAAAATTCCAAAGAAAACTCCATTGGTCCAGCAGAAGGCAAGAAAGGAGAGGAGGGGAAGGATGCAAAGAACAAACGTTATAGGGCTTCCCTGGTGGTGCAGTGGTTGAGAGTCCGCCTGCTGATGCAGGGCACACGGGTTCGTGCCCCGGTCCGGGAAGATCCCACATGCCACGGAGCAGCTGGGCCCGTGAGCCATGGCCGCTGAGCCTGCGTGCCCGTGAGCCATGGCCGCTGAGCCTGCGCGTCCGGAGCCTGTGCTCCGCAACGGGAGAGGCCACAACAGTGAGAGGCCTGCGTACTGCAAAACAAAAACAAACAAAAAAGAACAAACATTATAAACAGAAAACACAAAGTAGGAAGGTAGAAATAAGTGTAGCTACAGTATGCCAATAATCAAAATAAAGATACACGGATTAAACTCAACAGGAATAAAACCTCAGATTGGATTTATTTTCCAGGCACAGAATCCAGTTCCATGCTTTTTCTCAGAGATACTCTTAAAATTATCCAGAAAAATTCAAAATAAAAAGATGGAAAAATATATACCAGGCAAATACTAGTCAACGAAAGCTAGTGTAGCAAAAGTTTTTCCCAGGCCCCATGGCTTTGTAGCTCACTCCAAAGAGCTCTACAGTCACTTTAAATCACAACTTGAGCCTCATTTCAGTGATTAGAACCCCTAGTCCCAAATAATAAAGGAGCCTTTGAACTCGATTCAGAGTTAAATCTCTCCTCCCTTAGCTAGCACCAACTTCTGGTGGGGCTCCCACTTTGTGGGGAAGGGATGTGCTGGGTTTCTTCTCTTTCCCTATCCTCCCCATTCTCTAGCCCATCAGATTTCTTATGCTGGAGTCAGATCCCATTTCACTGTGCCTCCAAACTCCAGGAGCTACATATCAAGCTTCAAGGGGTCCAGTTAAAGCCTTGGGGTGAAGGGCAAAGCACCGGAACTCTTCCCCCTTGGAAGCCCACTCCAAAGAAATCCTCAAAAAAATTCTTTCTCCATATCTCCTCTCTCTTAAACCTTTTAATCCTTTTTAGAGCTGCTTGGTTATTTCCTTTGAAAACCTGGTTTTAGAACTTCATATCTATTATATCTTGGTTGCTTATGAGAAAACTCAAATTTAACATGCTGTCATGCAAATTTAAACCAATAAATCCCCCAGTCCTGGAAGGTCACCATCTAACGTTTAAAAATTTTTAAAAGGTAGGGTATGGGCTTTGCAGTATAACAAAACCTAGGTTAGAATATAAATTCTATAATTTACTAGATTAAGGGCCTTGGAAAATACACCTAACCTCTCGGAGTTGTTTCTTCTTCATGTAAGGGAAATACTGCTACCTACCTCACGGGACTGTTATGGGGATTAAAGAGAGAATCAACCCAAAACACCAAACACTGCATCTGGCCCTTAGTGAGCACTCATGAAAATGTTAGTTCCCTTCCCACTCTGCCTCTTCCCTTCCTTGAAAAATATGCCTGTGACACACTCTACCATAAAGAGTATTTGGTAAATGAAACAACAAGAAGAGGGATCACAGTTATGGTCTTCAGTGCCATTTCTGTATTCCAGAATAAGTTGTCTGATGGATACAATACAGGCAAAGGGACAATATTATCATACAATTCTCACTTTGGGAGCTACTCACCCAATGGAGTTGAAGGTAGGAGTCACAATCATCATGCCATTTAACTGGTTCATGTGTTTTCCTAAACCTTAATTTTAGCTTCTAGGTTAAAAATCAATAAAGCATATGTACTTAGAGCTGTAGAACCTTAAGACTGAGAGTTCCAGACCCAAGCTCATCAATAGCTACAGGACCTGGTAAGATCCTTCCCCTCTTCTGCCTTCATCTACCAAAGATGGTAAAATAGCTGATATTATTTAATATGTGTGAGATACTAAGTGGTCTGTATAAAAATCATTCATATAAACCTCACAACAATCCTAACAGGAAGTAATGTGATTATCTCAGTTTTAGAAAAGGGGCACAGAGGCCAAGGACACACAGCTAAAAGTAATAGACCTGGGACTTGAACCCAGTTAGTCAGGCTCTTAACTACTATACTACCCTGCCTCTCTGAAAAACAGTACAGCTATTGAGAAATGTGAAACGTGAGCTCTCATCTGTGAAAGTACCCTGAGCCTATGTACCAGTTCAGGCCTTCCTAGAAGCAAATGCCAAGACAAGATTAGGCAACATTAGAGATTTATTGGGGGAGCACTTATGAAAAATAAAAGAGGAAGGACCTGGAAGACATGGGGAAAGCCTTCAGACTGTGATGCACATCTCACACCTGTGAAAGAAGAGAGGGAAGGAAGGCAGACTAGGCAGGAAGAGCCTCAGACTGTGGTGCAATAAGAAAGTCTGGGGACTTCTCTGGTGGCAAAGTGGTTAAGAATCTGCCCACCAATGCAGGGGACACGGGTTCGAGCCCTGATCCAGGAAGATCCCACATGCCGCAGAGCAACTAAGCCCATGTGCCACAACTACTGAGCCTGTGCTCTAGAGCCCATGAGCCACAACTACTGAGCCCACATGCCACAACTACTGAAGCCCATGAGCCTAGAGCCCGTGCTCTACAACAAGAGAAGCCACCACAACAAGAGAAGCTACCACAATGAGAAGCCCACATGCCACAACAAATAGGCCCCATTTGCTACAACTAGAGAAAGCCCGTGCGCAGCAAGGAAGACCCAACGCAACCATAAATAAATAAATTTATTTTTTATTGTACATGGGCCTCTCACTGTTGTGGCCTCTCCCGTTGCGGAGCACAGAGTCCGGACGCGCAGGCTCAGCGGCCATGGCTCATGGGCCCAGCCGCTCTGTGGCATGTGGGATCTTCCTGGACCAGGGCACGAACCCATGTCCCCGGCATCAGCAGGCGGATTCTCAACCACTGCGCCACCAGGGAAGCCCTTAAATTTATTTTTTAAAAAAGAATGTCTGTACCAGGCCAGTGGGGAGGACAGGCAAAGATTAAGGGAATCCAAAGAGCAGAAACGGCCTGGCTCTGGCTGCCCAACTGTGCTCAGTTAGGCTATGGGAGCAATCTGGGTAAAATGTGGCCTTAGCGTGAATGTCAGGGGAGATCCAAAGGTTCTTCTGAGGAAATATCTGAGCTATGTGACTCCATGGCCACCACAGACCCGGTGACCTTTTCCTGGCAGTCGTCCACATACCTTCTGGCACCTGAGTGTTTTGCAAGAACCCTGAACTTGATCCCTCTACCCTGCCTCACCAGAGGGGCTCCCACTCCCAGGCACTGTCTCCCAAGGGCTTGGGCATCCTGCTTAGCAGACAGCTCTCTCCAGGGTCCTGGACCCTCAACGCTTTCTGCTCTGGAGTTGGCCAGGCAAGTAGCTTCTTGGACACGTGATGGGGATATCAGCCTTCTGTGCGGGCAGGGAAGTGGTGAGGGGGCCAGAGAACCAGGCTCTGGATGTTGCTGACCCTCCAACATCAACGCCTCCAAAACATCTTCACACCAATCCACAGTCTGACTACCCTGACCTCCAAGTCATGGGCTAGGCCTGCAGTGCATAGGGGTGTTCACACAGGAGGTGCCACCCCGTTTCTCCTGAGCTGTGAGACCACATGCCTTTGAAGCTCCCTTTACCTGGGGGCTCCCGTGCCTCTGGGCCTGGGCTGACGCAGACATCAGAAACGCCGCACCAGGCACACACAGACCTAAAGTCACCACAGAACCACCCAAACAGGCCAGGGCACATCTGAGGCCCTTCTGGGAATCTGAGCAATGTGAGTGGGAGAGGGATGGGTGAGGTCGTGTCTGAGGTCTAACCCCATTTCAGGGGGGCTACTTCACTGGACTCTGACAGAAGGGCCAGCCCCTTCTGCTTCAGCCCCAAGTTACCTGGTCAGGCCCAGCCAGGTCAGACATCTGTTTGCTCAGACTGTTCAGACCAATGTTTCCACTTGGGAATCCTTGGGCTTTATCTCCTCCCCTATAAAAGGTTCCCCATAAGAGACAGGGAAAAGAAAAGAGAGGCAAAGTGCTCTGACTTGCAATGGGACAGTCGTTGTCCTCCTGGTGTGTATGTCCAGGACAGCCTGGCCATCAACCTAGAAGAAGTCTGGTGCCTGCTCAGACTGGAGAAGAGAAACCAAAGTCAGACCACCCTGGAGAGTGTGCCTTGGGGGAGCCTTTCCACATCCTGCCCCAGTGTCATGCCTCAGAGCACCCAGCGGGCTAGATTCATCCTGTCCTATAGAACTGGCAAGTGAGTTGCTGGAACCCTCATCACTCCAGCCAGAATCCAGCCCAATCAGCATCCATTAGGCTACCATAACCTTAAAGAATGGTCTGAAGATTCCCCCAAAATAACACCACTGAGAAAACAAAAAGCCAAGGGTACATTCATTCTTACTTTGCTCCATAGAAACTTAATTATACTTGTCACTTTTTCTTTACAATTTTCAATTTTTTGTTTTAGTGCTTTAAAAAGGCACTCCCCCTGGAATTTCTATGAATATTTTCTTTTAGTTTATTTTTCTCACTTTATAGTATATACTGCCTCTGCACACACAAAAAAACTATGCTTCCTAGTCCCATAGCACCCTCAGCCCCTTGCCATTAGGTGAGGCTACGTTACTAGTTTTGGCCAGTCAGCTGTGTAGAGCAGTGACTTATGTTACTTCTAGACTACAGTGACTTTAGAAGAATAAGCGATTTCTATGACACTCTCCCTTTGCCACGGTGACCAGCGATGTTCCAGGCTGTGGAGCCTCTGTCAGCTGGGGTCCCTGACAGATAGGAAGCAGAGCCCCCTCACCCCTGACCTTCACCAACACTTGTTGGGCACTTATTGCGTGCTAAAACTAAACCTTTACTATGTTAAGCCGCTGAACTTTGAGGGTTGTTACCCCAGCATAAGCTTAGCCTAACCTGACAAACAGTGATGGCTCTCAAAGTTTAGGATGCAATAGAATCACCTGTGAAACGTTAAAATAAATATTTTGTGACAAAAATATATTGGGGGACAGACATGGATTAGTGATGATAGGAGAGAACTACTCAATTATCAGCTGATTTGACAAATCCTTTTGAATTTTATACTTTTTAATTTTTTTAACCTTATAATAGTATTTGTTACCCAGGTGCTTGGAAAAACAGAAGACGCAAACAAAAAGGAAAAATTAAAAATCCAGAACTCCACACAGATATTGCTAAACTTCTAGTGTGGCATGTTAGGAATTTTCTTTTGAAAAAAGTCCATGTTTTCCCTACAAGAGAGGAATGGAAAAAAGAATGCACAGCACTCCTTTCGAGAGCTCCGTCAACTCCCCTAATCACACACACACACACGCACACGCACACGCACACGCACACGCACACGCACACACACGTGAGCGCGCGCGCGCGCGCGGCAGGGCAAAAGTATGGGGAATGCAGTCCTGAAAAGGATTCGCTTCCATGTCTGCCCGCCCCGGCCCCTGAGGGCTACAGGCACCAGCCACTCTCACACCCATCTGCAGGGATCCGGGGTGCTTACCTCTCTCCATCTTTCCCTCGACCCGCCCACATCCTCCGCAATAGGATGCTTGCACCCACGCAGGGTTCCCGCCCACCTCCCCAGCATTCCCATTGCCCACCGTTTACTGAATCAAAATGGATAGAAGGCGTGGATGTGGGGTGAAAACTGCAATACGGGGTCCGCTTCCCACCCCAACCCCCACACCCCTTTCCTTTCCAGTGGTTTGCAGGTGGCTCCCACCTGCACTTCCACTTCCAGGGAACCCTGGTGTTTTCCTCCTCCTCCTCTTTTTCTGGGCCAGAGCCCAGCCTGCTTTCAATGCAATAGGGAGCTGGTACTCAAACATGACCGCCGCCCCCTTCCCAGATCCCTCCCCCAAGCCCACCATTTTTTTTGCCCCAAAATGGACCGGAGCAGGGGCAGGAAAGGAGCATAGGCAATGCAGTCCTGGACTCGCAATGGTGTTCGCTCTCGCCTTCGGATAGCCTCTGCTCTTTCAAACCTGCTCAGATCCCCGGCAGGTGGTAGTCACTTCCTCTGGTCTAGTGTCCAGAAGAGCGCCCGCCTGCCTCCAAGGTAAGAGGGAGATGGTGCTCAGGCGGGGGAAAGAGGATTCAGACTATACAGTGACTGAAGTTCACGTCAGCCCTTTGTCCAGCGAGGCCCATGTTAACAGTGAGTTCAGGTCCCCAATTAACTCTCCCAACAGCACTGCAGCAGGAGCCGGGTTGTTCCTCCCCGCCCCACTTGACAATCTTTTCAGCCTTGGCCAGAAACTGGAAAAGTGTATCATCTCCTTGGAATTTCTATGCGCCTTTCTCAGATTATCAGAGAGGATCAGCCCCTGGCGGTTAGTCGATCTGTGTCTCCTTCCCCCGCCCCCGCTGCTCCCTAGATTCTCCACCTCCCCTCCCCCAAGACCCGAAGGTCTACCATTTCCCTTGCAGTCCTGTCCAGGCAGTGAAATGGGGTTCAGGAAATAAGGATGGGAGTGAGAGAGAGATTTTTACTAGTTCTTTTTAACATTTGTCAGTTCTGTGCCTTGTAGTTATTATTATCATTACCGTTATTACTATCAGCCTATGTCCTGTTTACCATTAGAAAATAGAAAAGAGCTATCTATTGTCATTTGGGAAGCAAGAGGTAGATTCAAGTGTGGGGGGGAATAAGCAAACAACCCAGCCACCTGTTTTCCCTGCTCAGTGTTAATACAAATATAGATCCTTTAGGCAGCTACGTTTTTGGAAGTTTGAAATGTACAGAGCAGCTGGAGGCTCCTCTTGGAAGGGGCCCCTGTGTGTGTGTTTGGGGGGCTGGTCCATGAAGTCAGCCTCTGAGGTCACATAATTTCATAATACCAACTTGGAATTTCAGATTTTAAAAGCTGGTCACATGTCCTGGTCTTCAAGATTATTATTAATTTAACCTCCACAATTGCTCTGTTTCCTAGTTCTCTACCACATCCACATCCCTATTAACCCTTTCCAATTGCAACCAAAATTTCATACTACTTCTTACCATCTCAGGGACAGATCTAGGTTGTGAGGCCTGAAACTTAAGATTCAGGGGACCCTCTTTAAGTAAAAGGACATTAAAAATTTATGGGCAATGCAGGCAATTAGGTGCCAAAGTTAATATTTATTTATATTGAGAAATTACAAGAAATTATGAAATTTGAACAGCTGGCATATACAAAACATCCCAATTTCCATACAAACAATATTTTTATTAATTACTGCCTGGCACACCTCTATGATATTTTCCCTACAATTTTTTTTATTATAAACTCTTTGATCCTCTCTTCATATGTCTGTGTAATATTTTTCCTAGAGAAAATGTAAAGATAATTCAATCTTTCCTTTGCATGGTTAATCAATTTATTATTTTTATTATTGTTGTTGATAAAAGTTTCAGCTTTACAACTCATTATCAGTGATGGGTGAATTTTTAGTATTATCAAATTTGAGTAAACTGCTGTCTAACTCTGTCAAGTTTCTTTCTTATATGGGCTTATGATTTAAGTTTTCTTGTGCAGATTCTTATCTTAAATAGTCTTAATAATGACACTTACAAACCAGTTTGATGTCAGTGTTCTGAAGAGGAGCAGAATTTGCCACCCCAAAATATGCCTCCTGGGCATAAAGATTATTTTAGGCTGATTATTTTTAAGAAACCCAGACCTAGTGAAACAGGAGGGAAGGGGGCAGGGCACAACCTTTAAAAGAATGACATAGACACGACATAAATGGTTAGAACCAGCTAGGTCCAAGATGGCAGACGAGATTTCCACTAGACCTTGAGCCTCAGTATACGCTTATTGTAGCACATCAGCATGCTAAATGACACACCCACAGGCGCCATGACAATTCCAAGGCCAACCATAAATGTTAAAAAGTGGGCAGTGGCCCAACTCCTGGAAATCCCTACCTCTTCCCCAAAATACCCGGAGTACTCCTCCCACTCATTAGTCTATGAAATTACCAACCCCTATAAAAACCAACAACCCCATACTCTGGGGCCGTTTTTGCCTCTGAGATGGCCCACACTGTCTGTGGAGTGTGTTTCTCTCTAAATAAATCCATTTCTTACTTATCACTTTGTCTCTCACTGAATTCTTTCTGCGATGAGACATCAAGAACCTGAGCTTCATTAAGTCCTGAGACCAGGTGTGTGATCTCAGTTAAAAGACCATGGGTTCAAGTTCCAATCTGGGTTTTGGCTGGGTTCAAGTCCCAATCTGGGGTTTAGCTGGGTTCAAGTCCCAGCAGGGGGATCAAGTCCCAATCTGAGATGCACGGTTTCACTAGCAGAAACTCAGAAAACCGGTAAATTACGCTTTTGTAAGAGAGATTTACATTTATAAGGGAAATCTCCATTTGTAGGGGTGTCTCCCTCTCAGTGCCTGGAAGAGAAGGATGACTGAATCTCTAGAAACTCTTATCAATGGAGAAGGCAACGACTCAAATTTGCATAACAACCTTACTCTTGTTTACTGTGCTTTTCCTGGTCACCTCCCATAACTGGCCACCCACCCACCCCCCAGCAACATCCTTTGTCTTTAGAAGAAGATGATATTTAAAGTGGTGTCTTGGGCTATTTTGGGGAGTTACTCAGTTTTGCTGGGTCTCTCCTCTGTATACATGTTATTTTAAAAAAATATATGTATTTATTTATTTGGCTGCACCCAGTCTTAGTTGCAGCACGCAGGATCTTCATTGCCGTGTGCAAGATCTTCGTTGCAGCATGCGGGATCTTTACTTGTGGCACGCGGGCTTTTAGTTACAGCACGCGGGATCTAGATCCCTGACCAGGGATCAAACCCAGGCCCCTTGCATTGGGAGTGCAGAGTCTTAACCACTGCACCACAAGGGAAGTCCCTATATGTGTTATTAAATATGTTTGTTTTTCTCTTATTAATCTGTTCTTTATTACAGGAGGGTCTCAGCCAAGAACCTAGAAGGGTAGAAGGAAAATTATTTGTCATCCCCCACAGTCCTCATTGTAGTACTGATTTTGAGTTTTAAGGTATCTTAGTCAATGTCAGTATTTCATGCCACATCACCAAGAAATTAATATGAACCTGTGTGGATGTGATTGGTCAAAACCATACATGTGGTCGGTGTAGCAAAAGTCCAGGAGTGCATTTTTGATAAATCATATCGTATGTACTTATAGGGCAGCAATGGGAGCCAAGACTAAAAGAAGTATCTTGGAATCAGGTAATGAAGTGGGAAATAGCATCAAATGCTGGCAAGTAGCTGGTGTTAAACCACCATGGTATTAATTTGAGCTGTAAAATTTGTTCATGGTTCCCTAAACATATGAAAGGCAATAGAGTGTAGCATTAGTTCATTAGCATTAGAATCAGACAACCCTAGTTTGAATCCTAGAGTTTCTACTCACTACACTGTGAAATCTTACTAGTAACTACTTAATCATACATGGAAGTGACTAAGAAACACATGAACAAATTATCCAATTAAACCCAAACTAAATGTAATTCCAAGTCAGCTTCCCCTTAGCTTGATCCCAGACATGCCCACCTCCATCTCACTGTTGCAGGAAGGGGGATGCCTTCCAGGGCCCAAGAGTGGGCTCTTATCTAACACTCGGAAAAGAATTGTCCGAGGAGACACACGTGCTGACAAAGCAAGAGACTTTTATTGGGAAGGGGCGCCTGGGTGGAGAACAGGAGGGTAAGGGAACCCAGGAGGACTTCTCTGCCACATGGCTCGCAGTCTTGGGTTTTATGGTGATGGGATTAGTTTCCCGGTTGTCTCTGGCCAATCATTCTGACTCAGGGTCCTTCCTGGTGGCGTTTGCATCGCTCAGCCAAGATGGACCCCAGGGCGAACGATTCCGGGAGGACATATGGACTGGCGTCTCCTGTCTCCTTTTGACCTTTCCCGAATTCTTCCAGTTGGTGGTGCCTTGTTAATTCCGTGCTCCTTACCAGGACCTCCTGTTTAAGATAACTCATGCAAGTGGTTATTATTGGGCCTGGCCAGAGCAGGCAGTTTCAGTCAGTGGTTCCCCTAACAACTCCCCCCTGAGAGACTTCATACTCAAGATACTTCTTGGGAATTGGGGCAGAGGTCTCTTTCTTCTGTAACTATTTCCTGCTGAGAGTGGGCATAGTCCTGCCTAGTAGAGTAGAAGTCTCTCTTTACCTGATCTAAATCGAGGTATTCTGTGCCCAAAACCAGTATTCACCCTCATGGTAACAACAATTTAGCCTGAAACTGTTGAACCCTGTCGGAGATGAAACAGACAGGGGCCAAACAGGAGGTCTAACTGGATGGTCATCACTGGACCCAGAAAAGGAAGGCAAAATCTGCAGGATGTGTGACTTTCTTCTGATTGGTTGGTGGCAAAGTAACAGGACATTGCTCCAGGAATCTTGCACTCAGCTTGAAGTTACCATCCTCCACCTGGGTGGGGGCCTTAGTTCCTGCAGAAGAACTCAACGGTATTGCTATGCATACTCCTTAGGAGGAGCCAGAAGCCTACCCCAAGGCTGTACCAACATTTGACTCCCCTGTTTCTGTATCCCCTCCCTTCTCTGTTTAGCAACTGTTTGAATCTGCCCTTTGGAATTCAGGGATGGTCAAGGAGGCTGAATGAAGTCTAAATCCTACAAACAAGAAACAGGAGACACAGAAAGGATTTGTACTCCAGAGCCCCACAGAGTACTGCTCAGTTTCAATTCAGGGAACTGGATGATGATGGCTCTGGCCACTTCCTGCTAAAATGGGGCATAGTCCTACCTCAATTTGGAAAATAGACACTGAATCAGAAATATTTCTGAGTTCCGAGTTCTGGATCTGAGTCTTGTATGATTAAAATCTCACTCCCTTGGTCTGCCATTTTAGTGTAACAGACCCAATTAGAAGTAGTTGGAGGAGTGACAACTGGAATTTTTTTTTTTTTTGCTTTACGCGGGCCTCTCACTGTTGTGGCCTCTCCCGTTGTGGAGCACAGGCTCTGGACGCGCAGGCTCAGCAGCCATGGCTCACGGGCCCAGTCACTCCGCGGCATGTGGGATCTTCCGGACCGGGAGCACAAACCTGCGTCCCCTGCATCGGCAGGCGGACTCTCAACCACTGCACCACCAGGGAAGCCCAGACAACTGGAATTTTAATAGGAAAAATAAATCTCATTTCATTTCAGGAAAATAAGCCTGAAATCCAATCTGGACCAGCACTTTGGGGAGACTTGTAGCCAGGTAGCCAGTTGTCTAATTTTATCTAAGCAGGTTTTAACTTTTAATGTGGTATTAACACATAGATAACAGGTGCTATTGGTCATCATACATGTCTCTTCTTTTTGTTAATGTATGATCTAAAGCAATTTCATTGTCTAAAAATGTAATAGTTACAAGATGAGACCTTTAAAAAGTAAGGTTGCAGTTACCAGCTGCCAGCTGACATTGTTTTGAGAATGGCTGGTGGCATCAAATTCTGACACAGCTCAGAAAACTCAAGTTCTTAGCAATACAAGGACTTGTCTGAAAGCACACCCATAATGTTACCTAGTTATTTCATTGGGTGTCTAAACCATAGCTACTCCATTTTGACTTCTAATTGTAATATTCCCCTTAATATTCAAAGCAGATGTCATCGTTAATGATGTTAGTGTTTCTCTAGGTATGAGAAGATAAAAGAATTTGGGCTCATAAGATCTTCTCCTGAAAACATCTAACTAGCTAAAGGCCTGTTCTGCCAGGTTTTCTCAGAGCACAGAGTGCCTCATCCTGATCTACACCCTGAATTCCTTTCAGGGGATGTTGAAGGTCAGTGGCTGCAGTGGCCATTGATTTAACCCTTGCAGAGGCAGATGGCAATTTTCAGTTGGCAGAGCCCCTTCAGGGTCATAAATTTGACCATGGTTTGGGGGGCATTTCATGACCATTTCGTCCCACGGTGCTAGGAATACCTATTCCCAGGTCTGGCGAAGATTTCACTGATAGGCCACTCAGTGTCCTGCTATTATTGGACTAGGCTTCATTAACAGTGCCACTAGTCTCCAGACCACCCATCTCACTAGTCTCTTATGGTCCAGGAAAATATTCCCTCTTGTTTTCCCATATCTAGAATTACACCATTAAATCATTGATCTTATATGGAACTATATATCATCATTTTATCAGAGGCTCAGTCACACATTTGGTAATGCAAGAAACAACAATTTTGTAAAACAGGCAGTATAAAAAAACAATATAGCTAGCAGATTAGTAAGGTCATAAGCAAGAACATAAGTCAAGAACTTCCATTAGGTGCAGCCCAGTATATCCTAGGTCATCTGACTTAGTCTGTTCTGTACCAATGCTTATCTTTAAGGGAAGTTATATATTGGCATTGTCCATAAGGCACCCAGCCCAGTTTTCTAGTGTTACTAGACTGATTATCCTTAGTATGATTTAATTGTTCCCAACACATAGGAGCCTTAATTACCATAGTCTGGTGTTACATAATTACATAAATCCATCCCATAATTGTGGGAGGTCTTATTCCTTGGCTGAAATTTTGCATGTTGCTCTGATTGAGCCTGAGTAATAGATGAAAACTCATATTTATAGCCAGGGTCAGAGCAGGCATTGTTAATTGGCCAGGTGAGGGGATTCCATCTAGTAATATCAGTAGTGACCTGAACATGACTATAATTTTGCTTTTAAAGTAAACTTCCTCAGAGCCAACCAGTTAGAGCCTTGAAGTGGAGAAATTCACCAAGGTAACCCAGAAGTACTAGATACATGTAATTGGCCACAAACCCAACAATTGGATTGATTTTTAAAACTAGCATAGGATCGTGCTCATGATAGGAAAACATTTGATTCATATGCAAGGGTCCAAGAAGTCAAGAAAACATTATAAATGATCGTACAAGTCAGGTTGAGGATCTTGAGCAAGCTGTCTACTTCTGATGTGGTCTTCTTCTCACCCTAGCATGAGTGTAGTTTCTTCTCTGTTTGAGCACTGTTTCAAGGTTATTTTGAGATAAACCGTCCTCTCTACAGGCCAGTCCAGTGCGGGGGGGCCCTTTGTGAGTGGAAATTAATCCAAGAGTCAATTCCCTTCAGTTTCACTGTGCTTGAGCTAGTTAAAGAGCACCTGATAAGGGTCCTTCTGCCCAGGGTAGAGAAAGTCCTTTAAATTATGTCTTTTCCAGCATGCATAATCCCCTAGTTGCAGGTCGTGGGGCATCTGATCTTCATCCAAAGATAGATTATTGAGATAAGCTTCAGAAACAAACTTAGCGTATCCTTCAATTAAACTTTAACTTAATATAACGTAACAGCAAGGAACTATCTGGGAGGTGAGTCTTAGTAGATACAGACATCCATAAACAAAACTGGAATTTAATATTCACTGAAATGTAATTTTTCTCTCTAAAATTACCCTCGTTTTTACAAAATATAGCCAAATTAAGACTAGTTAGTTTGCAAAATAACTCTGGTCTTAATCAACTTGGCCTGATGACTTATATAACTATAACTGATCATATAGGCATTTTGCTTGCTGAAACTTTTTTTTTTTTTTTTTTGCAGTACGTGGGCCTCTCACTCTTGTGGCCTCTCCCGTTGCGGAGCACAGGCTCTGGACGCGCAGGCTCAGCAGCCATGGCTCACGGGCCTAGCCGTTCCGCGGCATGTGGAATCTTCCCGGACCGGGGCACGAACCCGTGTCCCCTGCATCGGCAGGCAGACTCTCAACCACTGCGCCACCAGGGAAGCCCTGAAACTTTTATAAGGAGTCTCAGACTGGATTTTTAAAAGACCTCTCAGGGCTAGGAAATTCCCACCAAGAGCTTATCACAGATTTTGCCTAATAGATCTAGGTGAATTCCTCCCTTTTCAAGGTTCTCAAAATACCTTGAGATTTCTGTACCTGTTAGTGAGGTAGCCTTCCTAATTTATCTGATAAAGCTGCTGGGAACCTAAGAGTTTTCAATCTCTGGAGGAAGCAGATAGAGAGACAATATAAATGTTTCAATTCTGCTTACAAAGGTATAATTTACCAAATTATTGTAAGTCATAATTAGTTTAAGGGGAAGGTTTTCTTTATACCTGGAAAACACAGATTTAAACCAGTAATTTTTCAGATAGAAACCATAAAAATTATAACCATATTCACCAGTTCACTCAGTCCTATGTAACTAATCCTTTCTGTTGACAGCTTTATGAAGCCATCAGGTTTCCCATTAGAATTCTTCAATTTCTTACCCAGTTCAGCATTATGGTCTGAAAGTCAGAAACTTGTATTTATCCAAAAGTCCTTTCTATAAATCTTCTTGAAGAGGAAGCATTTTTGCAAAGGCATCAGAGTGAAATCATAACTGTCTATAATGACAAAAGACTTAAGAAGGCACGTTTAAATCTGATTACAATGCAATTGACAAAGTAACTTGGTTACTGCTGTGACATACAACACTTTCAGATAATAACTAGAGTTATGACTGATAACATTTTACCAGGACATATCAGATTTTTAGGAACTCCATATAACCTCTAGAATATCTATATTAGTAACATTTACCATACAATATAACCTAAGGTTTATTACTTATTTGATAATACTTCCCATGTAACTTAACCTACCAAATGAACCTAATTAGTTTAATATCTCTCATTAGGATGTTTCAGGGGCCCTCTGAAGCATCCCAAAGTTAGCTAGAGGTCAAAAGAACTTCATTAGAATTTGATTTAGGAAGTTTTGTCAAAAAATATCAAAAGAGTTTAGAACACTCAATCAGATAGGATCATAGGTCACTGTGAAACAACAGTTATTCACTTAGCCAAAGTAACAATAAAAGACTTCAAAGGCAAATATAGAACAGATCACTTAAAAGGTAAAGAAACTCAAAATCTGTTTTCAAAGGCAGTTCAACATCTTAAGAAAACTTGTCCTCTTAACAGAGAGAAAAGCCAAATTCAAGTTTTGTACCAGCTTACCTTTAAAATTCACTTACTTGGGACTTCCCTGGTGGCACAGTGGTTAAGAATCTGCCTGCCAATGCAGAGGACACAGGTTTGAGCCCTGGTCTGGGAAGATCCCACATGCTGCACAGCAACTAAGCCCGTGCACCACAGCTACTAAGCCTGTGCTTTAGGGTCTGCGAGCCACAACTACTGAGCCCACGTGCCACAACTACTGAAGCCTATGTGTCCTAGGGCCTGTGCTCCTCAACAAGAGAAGCCACCGCACTGAGAAGCCTGCGCACTGCAACAAAGAGTAGCCCCCTCTCACCGCAACTAGAGAAAGCCCACGTGCAGCAACGAAGACCCAACACAGCCAAAAAAGAAAAACAGTTCATTTACTCAATCAAATTTATTTTAAACTCAGTCAGTCCTGACCATGCACAAAGCTCTTCTCAGGATCCACTTTCCACAAACCTTTTCATCACTTTCTGTATCCATCACTTTATTTTTCCATTCAGAAACAGCCAGCCCTAAGTCAAACCTACTTCCTTTTCCCTTAATAAAATGCAACTCCATTCCTCATACCTTCTTTACTGAAAACATACATCCTACTTTCCTATTGTATACTGAAATGTTGTCATTATTTCTATTATCTTTTTTTTTAGGCACCAAAATTTTTATTAACCCACCTTCTTGCTCTCTTTTAACATTATAAACCAAATTAATCTCTTTTTGACCCAGAGTTGTGATGGGAACATCAAGTTACAATGCACTTTTATGTTTCTCTGGCCCCTCTCAACCTCTGGCTGTCACTTCTCTCGTCCTTTCTTGGCTATCCCTTGACAATATATTCCAACCCCTGTAAAATAAGGACTAAAAGTACCAACCTCATTGTTCTGAGGTTTAAGAGAATGTCAAGCACTAAGCCGGGCTCTCAGGAGCATTTAAACTCCAACAGTTCCTCCACACCCTTTGACATAGCTCCTTCTCATCTTTCATGGGCTGAGGAACCAATGAACCTGTAAACCAAGAACATGGGTATAAAGTCCATAGGCCAAGTGAGGGCCTGGATGGTAAAGTGCATGGGCTTTGTGAACATCACTGCCAACTTCCAGCCTAAGGAAGGACTGACTGAGTGAGCAGTTCCAAAACCCCTGAGCTCATGGTTCCCTGTGGGTAACTCCCATGTATCTCTATCATGACCAGGGCTTGAGGAGGGACTTCTCAATTCCCCCTGCCACACTTGGAACAGTATGAGGGATGCAGCAGAGGCCAAAGACTGACTAGCCCCAGGGAGTTGACGGGGAACATTATCAAACCAGTCTCAAAGGTGGTGCCATTTGCTCTTGGGGAGGAGAGGTGGGACCCAGGCAAGGACAGCAGCTGGAAGGCAAAGGGCGGGCCTGGTTCTCAATAGCGGTAGTGATCAGGTTTGAAGGGGCCATCGCAGGACATGCCCAAGTACTGGGCCTGCTTCTCAGTCAGCTTGGTCAGCTTCACATTCAGCTTTCCCAGGTGGGCTTCAGCCACTGCTTCATCCAGCTTCTTGGGCAGGAAGTGGACCCCAATGGGATACTTGTCTGGGTGGGTCCACAGCTCAATCTGCGCCAGCACCTGGTTGGTGAAAGAGTTGCTCATCACGAAGCTGGGGTGGCCCATGGCGCAGCCCAGGTTGACCACCCGGCCCTCAGCCAGAATGATGATGCGGCACCCATTCTTCAACAAGTAGCGGTCCACCTGGGGCTTGATGTTCACCTCCACAGTGTTCTCGTTCAGCCACTTGACATCAATCTCCATGTCAAAGTGTCCGATGTTACACACAATGGCGTCATCTTTCATCTGTTCAAAGTGCCGGCTGAGGATGATGTCAATACAGCCCGTGGTGGTGACAAAGATGTTGCCCTCCTGACAGGCCTCATCCATGATGGTCACCTCATAGCCCTCCATGGCAGCTTGAAGCGCGTTGATGGGGTTGATCTCCGTGATGATGACGCAGGCCCCGAAGCCCCTCAGGGCCTGGGCACAGCCCTTGCCCACGTCGCCGTAGCCCACTACCACCGCCACCTTGCCCACAATCATCATGTCTGTGGCCCGCTGGATGCCATCTATGAGGGACTCCCGTCAGCCATAGAGGTTGTCAAACTTGCTCTTGGTGACGAGTCATTGACGTTGATGGCAGGCACCTTCAGGATCCCGTTGGCCATCATCTTGTACAGGTTGTGGACCCCCGTTGTGGTCTCTTCGGAGATGCCTCGGATGCCTGACAGGAGCTGTGGGTACTTGGTGTGGATGAGGTTGGTGAGGTCACCACCATTGTCCAGAATCATGTTGAGGGGCCCGTCCTTGAAGTACAGCGTCTGCTCAATGCACCACAGATATTCCTCGTCCATTTCGCCCTTCCAGGCGTACACTGGAATGCCAGCCTTGACAGTGGCAGCTGCTGCATGGTCCTGGGTGGAGAAGATATTGCAGCTGGACCACTGCACCTCAGCGCCCAGGGCAGCGAGGGTCTCAGTGAGGACAGCTGTCTCCACGGTCATGTGCAGGCAGCCGGCAATGCGGGCACCCTTCGGTGGTTTGGAGGCCGAGTACATCTCCCTCATGCGCATCAGGCCCGGCATCTCATTCTCTGCGAGGTCCAGGGCCTTGTGTCCCCAGGCGGCCAGGCTGATGTCAGCGACTTTGTAAGGCAGCTTGTCCGACATGCCGGTGGCGGTTCCGCACGGAGTGATGGACACAGGCAAAGGGTCCCGAGCTGCGGGCTGGGGACAGGCGCGGGGCTGGCAGCGCCGGGGAGGGCTATTTCTGTTATCTTTAATTACATGTTTAAATTAGAATCCTCTGCTCTTAAAACCTTAATTTCTTGTGAAAACTAAGAAGCAAGCAATTATGAACTGTCTTTTACATTAGCATTCTGTAGATTGGTGAACATAAATACCAGTGATAATTTCTTTTTTTTTTTTTTTTTGGCTGTGTTGGGTCTTCATTGCTGACCAGTGATAATTTCTAAAAACATTTGCTTTCTTATAGAGAACATCTCAGGGTTGCACCAAACATATTCATTAATAGTCCTAAATACATTTAGTTTCTCTGTTTAGTAACTGATGTCTCAGTATCTTACTTTATTTGGGAAATACCCAGCTATTCAACAAACTCCCATCATTTAACTTAATTTAACTCAACTCTAAAATTTCACATTACCAAATATCTGGAGAGATCATCCCCAAGTAGACATTCCTAAAAGTTCACCCAAAACTCTTTTCTCATTTGCATTTTCTTTCCTTAAAAGTTTCTTCACATCGAGTTACTTTCCTTGCTGACAAATTTGTAACAGATATAACAAGATTTTATTTAGCTTATATTAAACCTAGGCACAATAAAGGTATTACACTTAATGTTGGTGACTCTAAAGACATGTTTATATTAATTAGATCAACAAACTTAAACATTAATACCAGGTATTAATTTAATACTGAATATTTCCCAGTTCACGTGAACCTGAAATTCATTTAGCTTAATCTCTCTCGTATTTAGAATTGTTTGATTTGTAAGTGCTTACTTTTCTTTAAGCCAATTAAATAGAGCTCATTTACAAATTAACCTCAGCAATATTATCCAAAGACAAAGACACATACTGAGACATATATATATATATAGACAGACACAATGAGACATGTCGCTTCATTTTCTAAACTTAGTCATGAATCAGATATCACAATATAAAATTCGCTAGTTTATAAATAACAGTTGGAATAAGTAAAATTTTTAAAGGCTTCTTCCCATTTGTCCCTCAGTCTCAGGAATTAGAGGTAGTCTAGAGAAGTGTTCCTGCGATCCCTGGTCTTGAAGGCACAGGGAGAGAAAATCAAGTTCTCCTAGTAGGACTTGTTCCCGCAGGGTCAGAATTCTGAAAAGACGTTTGATCAAGCTTGCTTTTACTAACTGTATATGCAAAGAGAACCAGTTTTGGAACCAGTTTTCAAGAGTTTTACCTAAACCAGCTTTCTCTGGAGTCTAAACAATATGGTGGCCACACAATGTTATCCCATTTCACAAGGCAGAATGGCCATCACAAATCATAACACAGAACACAAAGTATAAAACACACACAGGCCTGGCTGTACTAATCAGACACTCCCTTAAATACAAGATTGCAGTCTCTCAGAAAAGCTCCTACAGAGACACAGAAGTTCAGATCCGAGTACTAACAGAGTAATGGGAAATATCTCAGGTCTTCAAAGATTTCAATGGTAGGAAAGGAGGCCAGGAAAGGGGGAACAAAAGGGGTGGCCTTACGGACGTCTCCTGCCAACTGCAGGCACCCAGGCATTACGGGACTTTTCCCTGTGCTTCCAGGAAGGGAGGACAGGAACTCAGCCCTAGCAGAAACCAGAGACCAGAACCAGAATTTGAGTTCTCTGCCCACCGTAGGTGATCAGGCTCCGACCCTCAGATCAGGCTGAGGCCCTTAAGCCAGACTCCTGCGTCCAGGACGGGGACAGAAGAAAAAAGAGTAGGATAGGAGGGGTTGAAAAGAGGAAAGAGAGAGGAAAGGGGAAAGAGGTCAATAACGTCTCTTGTTCCTTACCCGGTCAGGGCACTCTGGCCAGTCATCCGCATCAGGAGGAGACCAGGAAAAAAAGGGTCCCAGTTGCAGCTGCTGGGTCTGGTCCATCACTGGGCGAGCCAGTTCCCGAGTACCCCAAGTGGTGAGAATGTCAGTCGTAGTGAAGAAGAGGCCCCACCAGAGTCGCCATTTGTTGCAGGAGGGGGGACCCCTTCCAGGGCCGAGAGTGGGCTCTTGTCTAACGCTTGGAAATGAATTGCCCAAGGAGACACACGTGCTGACAAAGCAAGAGAATTTATTGGGAAGGGGCAGCTGTGTGGAGAGCAGCAGGGTAAGGGAACCCAGGAGGACTGCTGTGCCACATGTCTCGCAGTGTTGAGTTTTATGATGATGGGGTTAGTTTCCAGGTTGTCTCTGGCCAATCACTCTGACCTGGTGGCCTTCCTGAATTCAGACCAGACTGAAAATTTATAAATCTATATTTATAAATACTATATGGACACAATTTTATAAATCTGCTTTTAATCTCATTTACAGATGCAAAAATAGAGACAGAGAAAGATTAAATATATTGCTAAGTTCATCTAGCAAGCCAAGAAAGAGACTGGCCCTGGAACACACATCTGTGGACTTCCGGTTATTCTTACTAGATTCCTTGACTGGCATATATGATTCAGGAGGGACTTGCTCCCCACATCTCACCTTCTAGAGGTTTTCAGAATATGTTACAGGGATCTTCCCTTAGTGAAAGCTGCTTACAGAGAAATAGGCTCCAGCGACGTTTACATGCAGCCAGGGTGGGCAGCACAGGCTTTTTCAGGGAACAGGAGCCGAAGGTCTCAGAAGGCAGGCAGGGCAGCCATACAGGAAAAGGGGAAGGCAGTCAGCCCTGGCAGCTGCTGCCATGACAACAGTCTTCAGGGGTGTGGCCTTTCTCTGGGGGATCTGAGGAAGCCCAGGGTGGGTTTCTGGTTCAGGGATTCCTGCTCCCTGGTGAGGCTGTACTTCTGTGGCAGATACAGAGTCCCCCTTCCCTCTGAGCGCCTCTCCAGCACCGCCCCCCAGACCCCATGGAGGTCTGGCTTCCCTGGCCCGTCTGTCTGGACTTGGAGTTGCAGAGTTCTGCCCTCTCCAGCCCAGAGGTTGCCCCTGCTGCTACTGCCTCTGCATTCTTTCCTAATGACACCCATGGCAGTACTTTGGTCTCAAGACTTGCTGCCTGGGACTGCAGCAGGCTCTGTCCAGCCTGGGGCTCTCAGGCTCACCTCCCCCAACCCCACCCTGGGGGAAATAGCCAAGTGGGAAATGCAATGACAAGAGCCCCTCTTTTCTGCTTCTGGCCTCATCCTAACTGAGCCTAGACAGACAGACAGACAGACAGACAGACACACACACACACACACACACACACACACAAATACACACACATCCTGCATATGCCCAGAGAAACAAGCAAGGGACTCTGAAGAAAGGTGGGGTGGCAACTCAGGCTTCTGGGAAACACTCAGGGACAGGGAAGGCTGGTCCAGACCTGGGCTGAAGGGAGGCAGTACCTGGCTCTGGGCTGGGCAGGACTCAGGCTGTCACTGGCTGGAGGGCTCTGGAGGCTGGGAGCCTTCTACCCCTCTCCATGCCTCTCTTTGTGTCCTCCTCCTTCGCCCTAAAAGATGGGGTCAGGGGCTGTGGTGAACGAGGTCCCTTGCAGCTCTAGGATGCTCTGACTCCACACTGCCCACCGTGGTGAGGTGAGAAGGGGCTTCTCTTAGGAACACCATTTGGCCTGAGTGGTGTTCCTAAGAGAACACCACTGAGTGGGCCCCAGCATACTCAGAGCCTTACTCACTCTTGGCCTCAGGGACTCTCAAAAGGGTCCAAAACGACCCTAGTTGTTGAAGTCAGGGTGATAGAGGTTGGAATAGAGGACACAGAGTCACAATCTTGTATATATGGTCCACTGAACTGTTATTTAATGAGTGTTTGTTCTATCCTGTGTCCTATATAGGCCGACAAATAAGACACGAATGTCCCCAAGTAGATCACTGATTTATATGGGAGATAGACATCTAAACATAGTTTTAACACATGACGATAATAAAGTGTCATCACCTGGTGATTTAGGGACACCGGGAAAGAACACCTAACTCAGCATGCTCTGATGAATGTCAGGGAAGTCTTCCAGGATTAAGTGATGCTTCAGTTGAATTTTAATGATTGAATAGGATTTTGCTTAACAGAGAAGGGGAGGGCAGTCTAGACAGAAGGGGCAGCAGGAGAAAGCTTGAGGCAAAGGCATGGAGGTTTGGCCTCAAAGATCTGACTGGACCAGACCAGTCAAAGTCTAGCAAGAATTCAGATGACAGATGTCCATTACAGAGGCCAGTTTAACAGTATACCCCATGACTCCACAATTCCACTTCTAGTCACCAATCCTAGAGAAATATTTACACACATGCACAAGGAAGCAGGCACGAAAAAGGTAATTGCAGCATGTTTGTAATAGCAAAGCATTGGAAACCACCTAAATCTCTATCATCAAGGAATAAACTATAGTATATTCACACTGCAATATATGCAGCAGTTACATATGAACTAGATATAGATCTAATGTGTGCTTTTTTCAACACACCAAGCAATTAACAACTCTGACACTGAGGGAGTGTCAGATCCCATGGGTTAAGGGCTCAGTCCCATAAAAGTGTGCCCTCCCGCTCTTCAGATGCCAACCTTAAGTCCAGGTTGTCACCTGTGCTTCCGACCGACCAGTTATAGATCAGAGGTTCCCATGACCCCCCTCCTCCTCGGGTTCAATGCACTTGCTAGACTGGCTCACAGAACTCAGAGAAACATTTACTTAATGTTTTCCAGTTTATTTTAAAGAAATGAGATGAATAGCTAGATGAAGAGGTACAAAGGGCAAAGTCCCGAAGGGTCCTGAATGCATGAGCTTCTGTTCCCAAGGAAGTGGGGTGTGCCACCCTCCCAGCACGTGGATGCATTCACCAGCCTGGAAGCTCATCAAATCTTGTTCCCCTTCCCAGAGGTCCTTGGGGCTGAAGTTCCAATTTCTGGTGACTAGCCCCATCTTGAGGCTATCTAGGGGCCCCACCCCCTTAAGCATAAGCTCAAAAGTGTCTGTCTCCTTATGAATGACAAAAGACACTACTATCATTAAGGAAATTCCAAAGCTTTGAAGACCTCTGTGCAAGGAACTGGGGACAAAGATCAAACATATTGCTTATTATACCACAGAAGGTAATAACCTAGATAGATTTCCAAGACATGCTGGAATGAAAAAAAAGAATCTTTTGTTGAATGAAATGTAGGGTATAACGCCATTTGTGTAATGTCATTCAAATTCTATGAATATGTGTGTTTATATGTGTGTGAATTGTTCCTTCTCGTGTGAATTATTTCTCCATATACTTTGCTCATTTTCTATTGGTGAGTGGAGATTTATATTTTTCAAAGATATCTCAAATCTGTAATATATGTTTTAAATATTTCATCCCAGTTTCTCATGTGCCCATTAATATTCTTTGAGACTTTTCTAACTTTAAAGATTTTAAAAGAGATAATTCTTTATTAATTTATTAATTTTTCTGACTGTGGTTAAAAAAAATTTCAAACTTAACAAGAGTGGGGCATGAGAGTGGGGTAGTGTTCACAACTTTTCTGAATTCCAAAAGGTGAATGCCCCTAGACTCAGCAGTAAGACAGAAGGTGTGAAATTTTGGAGCAAGCAAGGCATATGGTTAGGAGGCCTGATTTAAGAGTCAGACAAATTTAAGTTCAAATACAGGTTTCTCCACTTATTGGTTGTGTGACCCTATATAAGTCACCCAAACTTTCTGAGTTTCAGTTTCCTCATCTATAATAAGGATGAATGCCTTCCTCAAAAAGTTGTAAGGATTAAAGATCCCACAGTTAAAGTATCTGGCCCAAAGTAGGTTCTTGCTCATTTTGAATTCTTTCCCTAACTCCAAACAAAGCTAGTGCTCTTATACTTTTTGGGGGGACCTGTCCATTCATGTGGCCTTCAGACATAAGCCTCTGAAATCAGAGAACAATTTTATCTTCACTATAGACATTACTGTCAAGGGGTGTGGTTGATGGAATGCCCATGTGGATGAATGTCAAGGCACATGTGCAAAGAAAAATAAAGGAATAAATAAAATATATGCTATATAAGATATAACAACAAACAGGGACTTCTCTGGTGGTGCAGTGGTTAAGAATCTGCGTGCCAATGCAGGGGACACGGGTTCGAGCCCTGGTCGGGGAAGATCCCACGTGCCGTGGAGCAACTAAGCCCGTGCGCCACAACTACTGAGCCTGTGCTCTAGAGCCTGCAAGCCAAAACTACTGAGCCCATGTGCCACAACTACTGAAGCCTGCACGCCTAGAGCCCATGCTCCTCAACAAGAGAAGCCACTGCAATGAGAAGCCCGTGCAGCAACGAAGACCCAATGCAGCCATAAATAAATAAATTTAGGTATTAAAAAAAGATATAACAACAAACATATAAATGAATACATAAAGGCATCTGAATGTATAAAGTAATATACATATATACTATATAAAAAAGTAAATTGACAAATTATATAAAAGGAGATATATGTACACATACAACGTAAGTACATGCATGTTGTAGGGGAGGAAAAATAATTTTCCCACTACCCTTCTAGGGCCTTGGCTGAGACACCCCTCTGTCATAAAAGATTAACAGGAGAAAAGCAAACAGAAGTTTGATACCATGTATACCTCCTATATACATAAGAGATACCCAGGAAAACTGAGTAACTCCCTGAAATGGTCCAAACCACTGCCTTAAATACCATCTTCAGCTAAAGACAAAAGAAAGTGTTTGGGGGGAGGGGCAGTTATGGGAGGCTATCAAGTAGAATACAAAACCTCAAAGACATTTAACAGGACTAGAATCTGAAATCCACACAGGTGCATTATAGTTTCCACTGAAAACGTAATTTTACTCTCTACAGACACCCCCATTTCTATCAGAGATAATCAACATAAGACTAATTTGTTTGCAAAATAAGTCTAGTAAGGGAAATCTTTGTAAGAGTGTCTCCCTCTTGGTACCAGGAAGAGGAGGATGACAAAATCTCTAGAAATTCATGGAGAAGGAGCAAACAAAGCTACATAACAACCACGCTCTTGTTTACTGTGCTTTGCCTGATAACGCAACCATGCCCCATAGGGTTAACAGAAGCTGGCGACTTAACAGAAATCCTTGAGTGTGTCTTACAGAACAGCAGATAAGGGAACAGCTTGTTAAAAAACCCTCTGCTTGTAATCTGCCTGTACTGATTAAGCTTGCTTTAGATATTTTTTTCTCTTTTTTTTCCCCTTCTTTAATTGCATACCCTCCAAGCTTAGGTAATATATCATAAGACTTCTTAACCACCCCTACAGATAAAGCCTCTGACGTATGGGTCACTATAGTAACGAGACTTAAGTTGTTTTCCAGGAACTTGGAGTAGGTCCTGTCCAGTTCAAGCTGGCTAAAACTGGTTGGGACCACCAGTCCTAAAACTAGGCCTGTGCCAGTATCTGATGAAGGACCTTTTAACATCAGAGGGCTGAAAACTCCACCCTTAGATCATGCTAAACACCTCCATTTTTTTTTTCTCATGAGGCATTCCACCAAGCTTTATTAAAGGAAAAGCAAGGATGAACATCTCTCTCCAGGTACATTTTATTGGTGTTTGATACCCCTGATGCCATGGTCAACTTTCCACTTTAACCCTTCCTTGACCTAGATTTTCTACTCAGTTCATCTATTTTCAGATTTTTGCCTAAAAGGAAAACATTTCTAGTACATACCATCCTCAGTAAGAAGGTAGAATTCGATATACACTGTTTTCCTTTACAAAATCTTTCAGAAACTCACTGACTTTCTAAGTTTTGGGATATTGCTTTAAAAGTACTTAGGCATTTTGGTTTGGTCTTATTCATCACACTCATATAAAGCTATAGAATCATGCTTGTTAGTGTCATCTGATAATATGAAGATTGATAGAAGTCAGGAGGGAAGCTACCTGTCGTTTTGTACAGGCTTAGATGGACCATGGCCTGTCCTATTCTGACATAAAACATTCCCAGAGGACTGTCTTTCAGGACCCAGAAGAAAAACTATTTACTATTTATTATTACCCACCAAACTGGGAAAAGCCTTGACTTTTATTTTTTACTTATTTATTTTTAACATCTTTATTGGAGTATTGCTTTACAATTGTGTGTTAGTTTCTGCTTTATAACAAAGTGAATCAGCTATACATATACATATATCCCCATATCTCCTCCCTCTTGCATCTCCCTCCCTCCCCCCCTCCCTATTCCACCCCTCTAGGTGGTAACAAAGCACCAAGCTGATCTCCCTAGCACCTCCATTTTTTAACATACATCCCATGAAGAAGCACATAACTCAGATATGCCTGCACAGAACACTAATTACCTAACATTTTCCCTACCTCCAATCACCTTTCCCCATGCCTAAGACCACCCTTCTTCTTTATCCCATAAATATCTCAAGCCCCTCGACATTGGGAAGGTAGATCTGAGACTTGTTCTCCTGTCTCCTCACATGGCTGCCTTGTGAATAATCCTGTCCTCTGCTATAAAACCTCAGCATCTCATCATTTGGCTTTCTGAACATCAGGCAAACGAACCCGGTTCAGTAACAGTAACTGCCCGAGACTGCCCCCACCCCCACCAACATCTTTTGTCTTTAGCTGAAGATAGTATTTAAGGTGATGGCTTGGGCCATTTTGGGGAGCTACTCAGTTTTCCTGGGTATCTCCTATTTATACAGGAGGTATACATGGTATTAAACTTCTGCTTGTTTTTCTCCTGTTAATCTGTCTTTTATTAACAGCAGATCTCAGCCAAGGCCTTAGAAGGGTAGAGTGAATTATTTTTCTTCCCCTACACAGTTAAAGTCTTGTTAATATAACCAATGTTTCTAACTGTGTCCTGTTACAAGAACGGATTCTTATTGAACCAATGCGAACAACTACATTGCCATGAAAGCTACCCAGTAAAACAAACAAACAAACAAACAAACAAAAAAACTACCCAGTAAGTTTCCGAACTCTGGAGGGATCAGACAGGGAGAAAAAGTAACTGTTTCACCTTTGTTAATAAGGGTATACTTTACCAACTAGCTGTAAATCATAGATAGCTTAAGAGAAAATAAAAAGAGGTTTCCTTAACTTTGGCAAACAAAACGTTAGAGAACCAAGATGTTTCAAAGTCATAAAAAATTATAATCATCCTCGTTAGTTGATTCAATCCCACGTAAATTAACTCTTGTTGATCTTGATCTTTTGTTAGCAGTCTTATGAATCCAGTTGTTTTTTTTTCACACACACACACTGTATTTTATTTTTACAAGAGATAAATAAACTGACACCAAGCATTGTAAATGGATGACCACAACAAAAGCAACAATGACTGCAGTTACCAAACACAAAACACACTCATACTAGGTCATAATATTGACAATGAATCCAGTTTTTTCATTAGAGTTCTATAGATTCTTACCCAGTTCAGTGGTATGATGTGAAAGTTATCAGAAATCTGTACTTCTCAGAGTCCTTTTCAAGAATCTCCTTGAAGTTGAAGCACTTTTGCAAAATCATCAGAATAAAACAGTAACTATCTATAAATGACAAGAGGCTTAAAAATGGCCATCGTTGGGCTTCCCTGGTGGCGCAGTGGTTGAGAGTCCGCCTGCCGATGCAGGGGACATGGGTTCGTGCCCCGGTCCGGGAGGATCCCACATGCCGCGGAGCGGCTGGGCCCGTGAGCCGTAGCCGCTGAGCCTGCGCGTCCGGAGCCTGTGCTCCGCAACGAGAGAGGCCACAACAGTGAGAGGCCCGCGTACCACAAAAAAAAAAAAAAAGGCCATCGTTAAACATCTGATGAGAGTACATTATAATTCAATTGATAAGGAAATTCGGTTATTTCTGTGGCACAATATTTTAAGATAATAACTAGCATTATGACTTATAACATTATACCCGGACATATCAGAAGTCTAGAATTTTCATGCAATTTCTGGAACACTTATATTAATAACGTATACAAATATAACCCAAAGAAAGTTTAAAATATCAAATAAGCCTAATTAGTTTAATATCTCATTTTTTTTAAAGGAGAGAGAACAAATCTTTTGAGATTTTCCAGGGCCCCTTTAGAAAATTCCAAAATTAGTTTGAGGTCAAAAAGACTTCATTTAGAATTTGATTTTGGGAAGTTAGTCAAAAATAAGAACGTGGACACTTGACTAAAAAGGATCACAGATCATTATGAAGCTACTTAATTTCCATCTAACCAAAGTGAAAAAAGATTTTAAAGGAAATATTGAGAAGACTTGGTTTTAAGTAATCAAAGACCTGATGATAAAGACAATATGAAGCATAGGAAACTACCTTGGTAAGACACAAAATCTTTGCTTTCTAGGCAGATTATTTAAAAGGTAAAGAAAAACCTTTCACAATCTCTTATCATGAGCAGACTAATGGTCCATAAAACTTTTTCCTTATACCAGAGAAAAAGAAAATTAAGTTTCAGTTTTACATAAGTACACTATTGATATTAAAGCTTATTTTTTTAAAACCCTTATAATAAATTCATTCAATTTTAGCCAGCTTAACTACACAAGGTAAGATCATCTTCTTCACCAAGCAGTGTGGTTGATAGAATGAATACCCATATGAATGTCATGGCACGTGTACAAGGAAAAATAAAGGACTAAAAAAATATACGCTATATAAGATATAAGTACAAATATACATATGAATACATAAAAGTATTTAAATGTATAATATATAAATATATAAAGTAATATACATATATACTATATAAAAAGTAAATTGATGAGTATATAAAAGGATATATATATACACACAGTGTAAGTACATGCATGTTAATATTAATTATTTTCTCTGGGTAGAGAAACTATAAGTAATTCATATCTTCTTTTATACTTGTCTACATTTGTAGATATTTTCTAGTAGAAACATGTAACTTCCACAATCAGAGAAAAAGTGAAAATAGTGTAAGATCACTCAGTTTAAACACACATACTTGCACAAACACACTTATCTTGACTTGAGACAGAGAAAAACCATCTAACTATAGGTTGCTTCTTGTGCCACCTCACTCCCAGGAAGAGGCTGATACTGTGTCAGTCCAGTGTGAGTCAGGATTGAGGTCTTCTCCCCTATCACCCAATAGTTTCTCTCCTGTCTCTCGTTAGCTGTTTTCTGCTCGCAGTCCGGCTAAGGCCACCAGATGGCGCGCTTACCTCTAGTTTCTAAATACTCTTCAAAACGTATTATCTTGGCAGAGGTCTAAAGAAAAAGTTCATTTTCTACACACAGACTATGATTCAGTGAATTCAGTAGAATCGCACTTCTGTTTGAAAAATATATATTTATAGGAAAGGACAGAAGGATATACAATTGGATTCTTGCTTACTATGCACCAGATACCACCAACCAAAACCCGTATTTCCATGCCAATCTCTTTTCCGAATTCTAGACACGTATCTAACTGCCTACTGGACGGTTCCACCTGGAAAAAGATAATAGTGTGGAAGCTCACCCAAATGCACAAACCAACAAGGATACCATACTTAGTAAGTCTAAATCAATTATTCCCTAAGCCCCAGAAAGCTACAATCTAAATTGGAGGCAGTGTGGCAAAGTGGGCAGAACACAGAACTTTATTCAGACAAATCTGAGTTAGAACACAGGGCCTACTTCTTATTTATCTGTATAATCTTCCTCATTTGTAAAAATAATTGAGTTTATATTTCTGAAGGGGAGAGGGAGGAGTCTCTGGGCATTTTGCAAGGACCCTGGACCCAATCCCTCTACCCTGCCTCACCAGAGGGGCTCCCACTCCCAGGCACTGTCTCCCAAGGGCTTGGGCATCCTGCTTAGCAGACAGCTCTCTCCAGGGTCCTGGACCCTCAACGCTTTCTGCTCTGGAGTTGGCCAGGCAAGTAGCTTCTTGGACACGTGATGGGGATATCAGCCTTCTGTGCGGGCAGGGAAGTGGTGAGGGGGCCAGAGAACCAGGCTCTGGATGTTGCTGACCCTCCAACATCAACGCCTCCAAAACATCTTCACACCAATCCACAGTCTGACTACCCTGACCTCCAAGTCATGGGCTAGGCCTGCAGTGCATAGGGGTGTTCACACAGGAGGTGCCACCCCGTTTCTCCTGAGCTGTGAGACCACATGCCTTTGAAGCTCCCTTTACCTGGGGGCTCCCGTGCCTCTGGGCCTGGGCTGACGCAGACATCAGAAACGCCGCACCAGGCACACACAGACCTAAAGTCACCACAGAACCACCCAAACAGGCCAGGGCACATCTGAGGCCCTTCTGGGAATCTGAGCAATGTGAGTGGGAGAGGGATGGGTGAGGTCGTGTCTGAGGTCTAACCCCATTTCAGGGGGGCTACTTCACTGGACTCTGACAGAAGGGCCAGCCCCTTCTGCTTCAGCCCCAAGTTACCTGGTCAGGCCCAGCCAGGTCAGACATCTGTTTGCTCAGACTGTTCAGACCAATGTTTCCACTTGGGAATCCTTGGGCTTTATCTCCTCCCCTATAAAAGGTTCCCCATAAGAGACAGGGAAAAGGAAAGAGAGGCAAAGTGCTCTGACTTGCAATGGGACAGTCGTTGTCCTCCTGGTGTGTATGTCCAGGACAGCCTGGCCTTTAGCCTAGAAGAGTCTGTGCCTGCTGCAAGCTGGTGCAGAGAAACCAAAGTCAGACCACCCTGGAGAGGAGTATGGCTTGGCGGAGCCTTTCCACATCCTGCCCCAGCACCACCCCTCAGTGTCAGGGGGCTGGATTCATTCCATCCTATAAAGCTGGCAAGTGAGTTGCTGGCCCCTCAACTCACTCCAGCCAGAATCCAACCCAATCAGCATCCATCAGGCTACCATAACCTTGAGGAATGGTCTGGAGACATGAAGATCCCCCCTAATGGCATCACACAGTGAAAAAATTAAAGCAAAAGCAAAATTAAGGGCACAGGACTGGCTTACCACTTTGAGATCTGATTACCAAAGGAGAACTTTGAATTTATTTAGTTCAGATGTACCTTACTCATATTGTAAGGAAGTAATGCAAGGCATTACATAATGTCAACCATAGAAAATACATCTTGCTGTTTTGTCATCTCTTAGGTTTTTATTCTGTGTATGGTCTTGCTTTGTTGCAAAAAAAATCTAAATTTTATGTAGTAAAGTTGATGAGGTTGTTTCTAATTCCTTATTTAAATATATGGTTGGACAAGCCTTTCACCTCTCTAATTCTGATATAATCATCTGTACTTTCTTCTATTTATGTCATAGTTTATTCTTACTAAAACCAGGAGTATATTGTATATAGATAGCAGTGTCTCTCCACCTTGTGTGCTCATATACAGAAAAGCAGATTTAGTGGGTCTGGGGTAGAGCCCAGGTCTCCGCTTACTTTATAGGAGAAACACTGATAACTGAAATATTTGAATAATTTTAATGTTGAATTTGGGGAAATTCACCCCTAACGTGATCCCTTTGGAATTGCAATTCATGCTTTCTAGAGATGTGAACACACTGAAGCTAACATAGTCCATCAGACAGACTGGGTTCAGGACTGGGTCATAATTCAAAAATTATTAGCCACTATCTATGTTTCTAGAATTAACATGATCAATAAAACAAAATCTTAGAAATCATAATATCTGATACAGACACATATATATGTATATGCATATATATTAGTACTTTAATTACTTACAAATCTTAGATTTTTAAAAAGGAGTTTAACAGAAATCATAACACCTGATACAGACACACACACACACACACACACACACACACACACACACACACACACACATAGCGCTTTAATGACTTTTGCATGTTTCTTGTTGATGTGGGGTGGGGCAGAAGGGAAATGTCTTAGTTTGAGCTTGTCTTTTTTTAAAATATTTGTTTATTTTGGCTGCGCCAGGTGTTAGGTGCCGCACGCGGGATCTTTAGTTTTGGCATGTGTGCGGGATCTAGTTCCCCAACCAGGGTTCAAACCCAGGCCCCCTGCATTGGGAGCAAGGGGTCTTACCCAGCGGACCACCAGGGAAGTCCCTGAGCTTAGGTCTTAATTTCCTCTTTAACTTATACATATTGAGTAAGTCAGATGAATTGGTAAGGCAAGCCTGCCAAAAGCCCCTGGGAGAGAACTCACCCTAAGCAAATGTTGGGCAATTAAAACCATAGTTATCCTTGGAGATTATTTGGGAGGGGGTTCCAATTCTGAGCACAAAGCATTGTGTCTGGCTCACATATTTATCTCCGAGCCCAGGTCCCAGTGAACTCATGTTTGCGCTCAATGGAGAAAAGGGGAGGCTTTTGGGAAAAAAATAAATAGGAAAGACTATTCTGCTAAGAATTCTTTAAGACATAGAGGTCTAAGCAGCACTGGGATGGTATCCACCTGGACAGGTGTAATATTAAAGCTAGAGGAGGAGCATCCTTCATATATCTGTTAAGAGACACAGTTCAGCTTTGGCCCAGCAGGGACTCCAGAGCAATCAGTAAAGCTTTGCACCTTGAGGACTCTGGCACCTCAGCTGTGATGGGGGCCATGAAAGGAGCAGGACCCAGGAGAAGGGGCAGCGGTACCCAGCAGACATGGTGGTATCTAAGGGAAGAGAATAGCAGGACAGGAATGGAATGTGGCACTCACCTGGAATCGCACAGGATTTGTGAGTGCAAAGGAGACCTCCTTTGGGTACTATCCCCAGTATCTGAAGGGAATCTATAGGGGATGGGGTCCAGCATGTGCAAGTAGGGGGAAAAAGTACAGCTCACATGACCTTTACCTCATTTGGTTCTGCAGCAGCCCTGTAAATTCTCCTATTCCTATTTAAATGGGAAAAGAATGACCCTTAAACAAATATGAGTACAGTACCTGGTTTACATCTCTGCCTAAGAGATTCAGAAAAAAACATGGGATTTAAGTTCTGTCAAGTATTTATTAAGTGCCACATTATCTTTATAAGCTGATTGACATTATTTTTAAATTGCTTTACAATTTTTCTATTATATTGGGTTTTTTTTGCAACACATGTAAAATGTGTTCATCTTGAAAAAATGAGAAATTCAGATGCAGCAAAAATGAAAAACAAACAAGTCACCTGTTATCTTACCACAGATAGCCACTGTTAAGCCTTTGAAGTATATACTTTCAGTTTTTTCATTTCATATTAATATATAAATATACTTTTTTACAAAAAGGGGATACTACATACACTTTCTGAAAATTGCTTTTTTCACTTCATAATATATAATGTACATCTTTTCCATGCAAATGGAGAAGACTTATGATTGAAAGAGGGGGACTTGCAGATGGGGGGGCAATTTTATGCCAGTTACAAGCAAAACACCTCAAATAAAGCCACGCAAAGTTAAGATTAGGAAGACGGGGTAAGGTATATGTGAAAAAGCAAACAAAGGTCAGGTGATAATACTCATACCAGGCAAAACAGAATTAAAGGCCGAACACATTAAATAGGATAAGGACGGTTCCGCCTTGCCTTCCAATGCATGATCATCAATTTGTTTCGTACTCGCTTCATCTCTTCCATCTCCTCTGCTACCTTTATCATCTCCTCATTGCTTAAATTTCTGCCGTGTATGTCCCCTCTAAATTGCGGGCGGGAGCGAGCCAGCCTCTCTTTAAAGCTTCCCTCTTCTAGCTTATGTTTGCCCACTCCGCAAGGAGGCTGCTCCATGGGAGGGCGCTCCTCAAAAAGGTCCTTCCTAGACAGGCGTTCCTGAGGAGGGCGCTCCTCGGACACGAGCATCTCAGGAAGGAGCTCAGGAAGGAGTTCCTCAGGAAAGAACTCCTCCTCCGAGGATTGCTCCTCCGAAGACGGCTCCTCCGGAGACGACTTTTCGGGAGAGTGTTCCACAGGAGGCCGCTCCTCCTCCGCCTTGGGCGAGCTCTGTGGCTGGTCCTCAGGCTCTTGGCAGGCTTTTTCCATGTTCAGGATGGTCTTTTTTAAGCACGGTTATTCACAGGAGACAGGAAAGGCAAAGGCGAGTCAGACTACTCGCTGTCTGGACCAAAACCCCGCCCATGGGTTCCAGTACCTGCCTCTTCCCGAGTCTGGGCCCGGGTACTCCAACCTACGCTGGCCGAGGGTCTCTTCGGCCCCCGGGACCCCGCTGCGTCTGGTCGTTCCCCCCCGGCCTCCCCACACCTTGTCACCCCCTCCTTCCGAAAGCCCACCATTTTCCCGGCAGGCCTTGCCACAGAGGCCTCTCCCGCTGGGGCCGGGGCGGGGCGGGCTGGCAGTGCCGCGGACCCGGCTCCCTCAAGCGCCCTCCCTCTCACCCCATCCCGGCCCGCTGCCCAACCCTACCCCGACCTGGACCTCTCCCGGCGGCTGGCTCCTAGGCATCCTCTCCTCCAGGTGCCCCGCTGTGACCTGCGGAGCTGCGGACCGACAAGACAGGGTAGGGGCGGGGAGAGGGGATGAGGGAGGGACTGACTCACACGTCCCTTTTACAGGCACCAGCTGCCTCACCCCGTGTTCCCCTCCCCCTCGCCCCATCTCAAAGCTTCGTTCTCCCCCTGACCCCCGCCAACCCCGCAATGCTCGCCATTTGTTTCCAGGCGGGAAGTGAAAGCGAAGGACTACTTAGAAGCTGTTTCTAAGTGTCCGTGTTTCCTTCCCGTGGGGGGGGGCCCACTCACCTCCCCACCCCACCCCCTAGACCACCATTTTCTGCACCGAAATATGGGCGCGGGGGCGGGGCTGGGCTGGGCACAGGGGAAGGCCTGAACTCTGTGCCATCCCAATCCCAGGGGTTACTGGGCAGCACCGACACTTACACCGATTTAAGAGGGCGGAGGGGACTTACTTCCTTCTGTTTTTCCCCTCGACCAAAGGGCAATAGGAAGATGGTGTCTGGACAGGGAAAAAGGACCACGACGAGAGGGACTTGGGCAGACACAGGCTCTGGTCACGTGATGGCCGCGCGTCACCGCCAAGCTCAGATCCCCAGTTACCACTTTGACCGGCGGCGGTGCTGCCGCAACCAGCCGATATTTCCTGACCCCCTAACACACCATACATCGTCGTCACTCACCTCTCTGTTTATATTTGCCTTTTCCTGGTTACTAGAGGCGGTCAGCATCCAGTCTTGAGGGTTATTGCCTCTTCACCTGATAACACCTCTCTCCCTCATTCTCCTGTCATCAGCTACCAAGGCCCATTATTTCCCCTACAGTTCAGATCCTGTACTGAAATTTGACTGTTTCTCCTTAATGAGTCACTATCATATGCCACTTCTTCCAGGTTTAATCCACATCCATAACTCCATCATGTCCGTTTAGGCTCTATCAACATGGTTTTCATCTCTTGTCACTTTCATCGGAGATAAACTTTCACTTTTCCATGACTTAAGGATTTTTTCTTGAGTCTCCAGACCTAAATCACAAGTAGAAGCTCCAGTCTAAATTGGTAATCATTCAGTTCTAGAGCTCTAGAAAGAGTAAAGTTTGTGAAGTATCAATACATAAATCTAAAAAGACTGAGTACTTTGATTTTCATAAATCAAAATACACATTTGTGCATCTATGTACAAATAGTTTGAAAACTTATTTACTATCTGAAATGGGAGCACTTTTGGTGAAGAGCATGGCATTATTATATATATATATGTATGTATGTATTTATATTACATATGTACTATATATATGCTATTGAGTAATTATTATTTATAATAGAAGAAATAGATTTTGCTGTGGGTCTAAATCTTTAACCAGCAACCTACTGGTGTTGCTGGTTGACGAAATTTATATCAATTCATTAAATGTGCAAATATTTGGGTCCTGGGACTGCTATACCCAAAAAGATAGATTCAGCACAGAGGACATTCATATTAAACTATGTAATAATTCTTGGGAGCACACACAAAGTAGCAGGATTAAAATCATGCTAACACAGTTGTTATTACAAGCATGTACTTTTGGATCTAATGGTGTTTTATGATCTTCGACTTCATGCCTGCATCTCACATCAGCCTGGATGCTACTTTATCATGCAGATGGCCTTTCTTCCAGAGAGCAGACTATACCTTTCCTTATAATTTACACTTTCAGGGTAGGTGACCATCAGATCTGTGAGGATCCTGGCCTGTCTAGTAAGTTTCCAAACAGAAATTCATACGTGGAATTTCCCATTTTAAGAGCTTTTTGTCACTTTTCTCCAACATCTAGTTTACTTTGTGTTGAGATAGCAGCAAGACAGATAGATATTAGTTCACCTTTATATATTTTCCATAACTGTTTTACCTTTCAATTTTTCAATGATATGTGTCTTTTAAACCAAGTTTCACTCTACCTTCTTTATTCTTTTCACCAAGGGTTGGCTTCATCATTTGTATGGTTTCTTTCCGAGAGGAGCCCCCTTTATTCATTCTTCATTTTTATCCTTTTTTTCCTCACATCCTGTGATGGAGGACTCACTACCTTAAGAGATACTCCAGGGAAATTTCAGACAGTTCTAATCATTCAGTGTTTTTTTTTCCCCCTTTGAGCTGAAATCTGCCTCCCTGTAGTTTATGCACATTGGTCCTGGTTCTGCCCTCTGGAGTGTTACAAAACAAGTTTAAAATAACAAAAGTGCCTTTTAGCCTTGACAACCTGACACTGCCAAAGTTAATGTTCTTGTTCTTTCCCCTGCCCACCTGTGAGATACACTGGGCAATATACTTGACCTTTCTGTGACTCTACTTCCCATCTGCAAAATTGGAGACAAAATAGTACCTACCTCATAGGATTGGTAAAAAGAATAAATGAGTCAGTATGTGTAAAGGACCTGGAGTAGCGCTAGTAACAATAATAATAGTATGACAGTACTGATAATACTACTAATTATCATTCTTTTATTATTAACATTAATTGAGCCCGTGTGCCAGGCATTGCACTAAGCACTATCTCATATACTATCTCATTTAATCCTTCAACAGTTATGTTCTCACCAAGACTGTTTTTTTTAGGTTTAACCTCCCCAGTTGTTTCAGCTCCTTCTGACGTGATATATTTGTTCAAAGTCACTCACCATCCTACATGCTCCTGAATTTGTAAATGTCTGAAAATACTGGATATTCTTCCTGGTGTAGCATGGAGTGATCTTACTACACCCTTCATTCTAGAATAGCCACGATACATCTACAGATGCATCCTAAGATCTTAGTAGATTTTGTGGATGCCATATAACACAGTTGAATCCACTTTAAGTTGCAGTCAACTGAGATCCCCAAACCCCTGTTAATGCACTTCTGTATATCAGTTTACTTTTAACCCAAGTGCAGAAGCTTGTATTTTTCTGGGTTAAATGTTGTCAGTTAGATTCACTCCCTCATTCTTTGTATTCAGATTCTGTCATTCAGTACATTAGCTACAAAATATTAATTTACATCACACCATTAGTACTAAATGGGATGATAAATTCAGCAAGCTCAGGAAAGATCTAGAGGAGATCTTCAGCAAAGAGCTCTGACTCCAAATGAAAAAATTCCTTTTCCCTTTGGGTGTGGCAGCCAGGAGTACGCTCTGCCAGGCCAGCTCCCCTCCTTTCCTTTCTCAGGGTGGAATTACCTTCTGCTGCTGCTGATAGAAGACATAGTTGCCTCTGAAAGCTCCCAAATTAACCCTCAATGAGCACTTGGTAAACATGGGGGTCAGACAAGGGAGGTATGAGGAACTAGAACCTGAAAGAAGGAATGAAGGCAATATCTTCGTATTGGCTCTAAGTCTCTGCCTGACAATAGCTGATTTGAGATTCCCTTGAGAGAAAGGGCTCTCCAGAGAGCATAAGGTGAAGGGGGTTCTGCCACGGTGACAACCATTTGGTACAAAGGGAATGTCAGGGAACAGGAGCCGAAGGTCCCAGAAGGCAGGCAGGGCAGCCATACAGGAAAAGGGGAAGGCAGTCAGCCCTGGCAGCTGCTGCCATGACAACAGTCTTCAGGGGTGTGGCCTTTCTCTGGGGGATCTGAGGAAGCCCAGGGTGGGTTTCTGGTTCAGGGATTCCTGCTCCCTGGTGAGGCTGTACTTCTGTGGCAGATACAGAGTCCCCCTTCCCTCTGAGCGCCTCTCCAGCACCGCCCCCCAGACCCCATGGAGGTCTGGTTTCCCTTTGCAGGGCCCGTCTGTCTGGACTTGGAGTTGCGGAGTTCTGCCCTCTCCAGCCCAGAGGTTGCCCCTGCTGCTACTGCCTCTGCATTCCTTCCTAATGACACCCATGGCAGTACTTTGGTCTCAAGACTTGCTGCCTGGGACTGCAGCAGGCTCTGTCCAGCCTGGGGCTCTCAGGCTCACCTCCCCCAACCCCACCCTGGGGGAAATAGCCAAGTGGGAAATGCAATGACAAGAGCCCCTCTTTTCTGCTTCTGGCCTCATCCTAACTGAGCCTAGACAGACAGACAGACAGACAGACACACACACACACACACACACACACACACACACACACACACACACACAAATACACACACATCCTGCATATGCCCAGAGAAACAAGCAAGGGACTCTGAAGAAAGGTGGGGTGGCAACTCAGGCTTCTGGGAAACACTCAGGGACAGGGAAGGCTGGTCCAGACCTGGGCTGAAGGGAGGCAGTACCTGGCTCTGGGCTGGGCAGGACTCAGGCTGTCACTGGCTGGAGGGCTCTGGAGGCTGGGAGCCTTCTACCCCTCTCCATGCCTCTCTTTGTGTCCTCCTCCTTCGCCCTAAAAGATGGGGTCAGGGGCTGTGGTGAACGAGGTCCCTTGCAGCTCTAGGATGCTCTGAATCCACACTGCCCACCGCGGTGAGGTGAGAAAGGGCTTCTCTTAGGAACACCATTTGGCCTGAGTGGGGGCCTCTCCAGACTGGCTGCTGCTGCCTTTCCCAGAATCCAGATGAGTTCAGAGCACAGAACTCTTCCCTCCTGGGCCCCAGCATACTCAGAGCCTTACTCACTCTTGGCCTCAGGGACTCTCAAAAGGGTCCAAAACAACACTAGTCTGAAGTCTGGGTGACAGAGGTAGGGACAGAGGCAGGGTAGGCTACATAATTTGCGGGGCCCAGTGTAAAATGACAATGCAAAGCCCTTTGTTCAAAAAGCAAGGAAAAAAGTGCTATTAAAGGTACTAACATATAAAGCTTTTCTTTTTTCTGTGGTCTCCCTTTTGACTTTTTCTTTTAGTCGACTTCATTTTTTAGAACAGTTTTTGATTTACAAAGAAACTGAGAAGGTATTATAGAGGATTCCCATATACTCTGTACCCCGGAGCATCTTATTAGTATGGTACATTTGTTGTAGGTAATGAACCAGTATTGACACATTGTCATTAACTAAAGTCTACTTTATTCAAATTTCCTTTTTTTTACGTAATGCCCTTTTTCTACTCCTGGATCCTATCCAGAATACCACATATTTTTAGTTGTCATTTCTCCTTAGGCTCCTCTTGGCTGTGACAGTTTCTCAGACTTTTACTGATTTTGATGATCTTTATAATTATGAGTACTAGGCAGGTATTTGTAGAATGCCTGTCCACTGAGATTTGTCTGATGTTTTTCTCTTTGTTAAACTGGGGTTATGGGTGTGGGGGAGGAAGATCACAGGATAAAGTGCAATTTCATCACATCATATCACGGCTGCATGCTATCAATGTGATTTATGACCACTGATGTTGACCTTGACATGGTGCTTTCTATTTATTATTTAATGTTGTTCTAAGTAAAGGACAGTTGAAAATTTTAACTATTAGCATAAATGATATAGTCCATCTTTATATTGTACAATGTCAGTTTTAAATGCATATAAGAGCATTTGACTCATGTGCAGAAGCACCAAAGTTGCATAATTCATATTTTGTGTATGTATTCACTTCTTACCAGAACAGTGGAATGCTGCACAAAACTGACTCAACTGTTTTTATTTTACTTCTTGGTACGTGCACACATGCACATTATGCACGCATAGAATGGAACTGGAACTGTGGGTTGTTCTATCTTTTCTTCTTTGTCATCATTTTCAACAGTAAGTGGTTGGCAAATTCAAGGAAGTAATACATGTCAATAAGGATATGATTGGGTTTCTTGGTCATTTGGGGTTCTTGGAATATGACTATGTGTTGGAAGTAAGGTTTTTTTTAATATTTATTTTTGACTGTGTTGGGTCTCAGTTGCGGCACGCGGGATCTTCTTTGCAGTGCACGGGCTTCTCTCTAGCTGTGGCATGCGGGCTCAGTAGTTGTGGCGTGCAGGCTCCAGAGCATGTGGGCTCTGTAGCTGTGGCACGTGGGTTCTCCACTTGTGGCCTGCGTGCTCAGTAGTTGTGGTGCACAGGCTTAGTTGCCCTGTGGCATGTGGGATCTTAGTTCCCCACCAGGGATTGAATTTGTGTCCCCTTCATTGGAAGGCAGATTCTCAACCACTGGACCACCAGGGAAGTCCCTGGAAGTAAGTTCTGAGTGGAACCAAAAAGGTGGCCTCTCCTGGCTATCAGCAATCATAGACGTAAGGACATTGCCATTTTCTTGCTTTGAGTCTTGCTAAGCACCCATTCATCAAGGGTCCACTTGAATTTGGTGCTCATGGGGCACGGGAAATGCAACATGCAAACCGGACAACAAAAATGGCAGGCACACATACCGTGTATCTTCACTCCCATCCTTTTGCCAATGCTATGCTGTCTTGGTTACTACAGCTTTATAGGAAGGCTCAAAGTCAGTTATTGTCAGTCCTCTGATACTCTTTTTAAAGATTGTTTTGACTGCTACAGATTCTGTGCATTTCCTTACAGATTTTAGGATCAGCCTGTAGATTTTCATACACAAATAAAAGCCAGCTGGGATCTTAATTGGAATTATACTGAGTATTCAGATCTGGGGAGAATTGCCACTTTGACAGTATTGAGTCCTCTGATACATGAACATGGTATACTTTGTAATTTTTCAGGTCTTCCATGATTACTCACAGCAAAATACTGTTAGTTTTCAGTGTATAAGTCTTCAGGTATTTCCTATAATTTACCCCTATTTACTTCACTCATTTTGATGCCATTGCAAATGGCATTTAAATTTTTCATTTTCTAATTGTTTATTTCCAGTACATAAGATATATACTTGATTTTTGTTTTTTGTGTTTTTGTTGTTTTGTTTTTTAACATCTTTCTTGGAGTATAATTGCTTTACAATGGTGTGTTAGTTTCTGCTTTATAACAAAGTGAATCAGCTATACATATATAGCTGATTACATATATCCCCATATCTCTTCCCTCTTGTATCTCCCTCCCTCCCAGCTCCCTATCCCACCCCTCTAAGTGGTCACAAAGCACGGAGCTGATCTCCCTGTGCTATGCAGCTGCTTCCCACTAGCTATCGATTTTACATTTGGTAGTCCATGCCACTCTCTCACTTTTTCCCAGATTACCCTTCCCCCTCCCCGTGTCCTCAAGTCCATTCTCTAGTTTGCATCTTTATTCCTGTCCTGCCCCTAGGTTCTTCAGAACCTTTTTTTTTTAGATTCCATATATATGTGTTAGTATACGGTATTTATTTTTCTCTTTCTGACTTACTTCACTCTGTATGACAGTCTCTAGGTCCATCCACCTCACTACAAATAACTCAATTTTGTTTCTTTTTATGGCTGAGTAATATTCCATTGTACATATGTGCCACATCTTCTTTTTTTTGCGGTACGTGGGCCTCTTACCACTGTGGCCCCTCCCGTTGCAGAGCACAGGCTCCAGACACACAGGCCCAGCGGCCATGGCCCACGGAACCAGCCGCTTCGAGGCATGTGGGATCCTCCCGGACCAGGGCATGAACCTGTGTCCCCTGCATCAGCAGGCAGACTCTTAACCACTGTGCCACCAGGGAAGCCCCCACATCTTCTTTATCCATTCATCTGTCGATGGACACTTAGGTTGCTTCCATGTCCTGGCTATTGTAAATAGAGCAGCAATGAACATTGTGGTACATGACTTTTTGAATTATGGTTTTCTCAGGGTATATGCCCAGTAGTGGGATTGCTGTGTTGTATGGTAGTTCTATTTTTAGTTTTTTAAGGAACCTCCATAATGTTCTCCATAGTGGCTGTATCATATACTTGATTTTTTTAATAAATTTATTTATTTTATTTTTGGCTGCATTGTGTCTTCACAGCTGCTCACGGGCTTTCTCTAGTTGCGGCGAGCAGGGGCTACTCTTTGTTGCGGCGAGTAGGGGCTACTCTTCGTTGCGGTGCACAGGTTTCTCACTGCGGTGGCTTCTCCTGTTGTGGAGCACAGGCTTCAGGCACGCGGGCCTCAGTAGTTGTGGCACGTGGACTCAGCATTTGTGGCTCGCGGGCTCCAGAGCGCAGCCCCCAGCAGCCATGGCGCACGGGCTCAGCCGCTCCGCGGCACGTGGGATCCCCCGGACCAGGGCCCGAACCCATGTCCCCCGCACTGGCAGGCGGACTCCCAACCACTGCACCACTAGGGAAGCCCCCATATACTTGGTTTTTGTATAGTGACATTTTATCCTGAGAGCATGCTAAATTCACTTATCAGTTCTAATAACTTTGTATAGATTCTTAGGGCATTCTATGTACATGCTTGTAATATTCCTGCAAATAAAGATAGTTTTACTTCTTTTCCCATCTGCACACTTTTTTTCCCCTTGCCTTACTGCACTAATTAAGATTTCCAGTACATTGTTGGATAGCAGTGGTGAGAACAGACATCCTTGAATTGTTCCTTTCATAGGAGGAAAGTGTTCAGTCTTTCACTATTAAGTATGATGTCAGCTGTAGTTTTTTCATAGATGCCTTATTTCAGGCTGAGGAACCTCCTTTCTATTCATAATTTCCTAAGAAATTTTATCATAAGTAGGTATTGTCTTTTATCAAATGCCTTTTATGTATCTATTTAAATGGTTATAATTTTTCTCCTTTATCATGTTAGTATGATGAATTACATTGACTTTTTTTAACATTTTTATTGGAGTATAATTTGCTTTACAATTGTGTGTTAGTTTCTGCTTTATAACAAAGTGAATCAGTTATACATATACATATGTTGGCATATCTCTTCCCTCTTGCGTCTCCCTCCCTCCCACCCCTCTAGGTGGTCACAAGCCACCGAGCTGATCTCCCTGGGCTATGCGGCTGCTTCCCAATAGCTATCTATTACATTGACTCTTGAGTGCTCAACCAACTTCATTCCTAGGATAAACCTCACTTGGTCATGATATATTTATTATACTTCTTACATATAGATGGATTCAATTTCCCAAAATTTTTAAGAGAATTTTTGCTTTTATGTTCATGAAGTATATTGGTCTTAGATTTCTTGTAATGTTTTTGTTTAGTATCAGAGTAATTCTGGCCTCATTATATAAGAGGAGACCTGTTCCTCTACTTTCTGAAAGAGTCTATTTAAAATTGGTATTATTTCATCCTTGAATGTTCGATAGAATTCACTAGTGAAGACATCTGGGCCTGGGGTTTTCCTGGAAGGTTTTTAATAACAAATTAATTTTCTTTTATAGATAACAGACAGTGTCATGCTGGAGCTGGCTTGTACCAGCTAATGAGAGCTGATTGTTTTCATCTCTTAACAAATCTTCATTCAGTGATGTCGCTTCGATAGCTTGAAATTGGCCATGGTTTACACCATGGAAGTTAGATATGCTTACGAATTAGGGTCCTTATTTTCTTCTAGAGACATGATGGTTAAAAACCATTCTTCTGTTCAGGTTTTCGATTTATTTTTTGAGTGAGTTTGGCAATTTGTATCTTTCAGAGAATTTGACAATTTTATCTATGTTATTGAGTTTATTGATATAACGTTACTCATAATATTCCCATTACTATCCTTTAAATGTTTGGAGTATCTATAATGATGGCTTCTTTCATTCTCTTTTTAAACAGTTTTATTGAGATGTTGTTCACATATCATACAGTTTACCCATTGAAAGTGTACATTTCAGTGTTTCGTAGTATATCCTCAAATATGTGCAACCATCACCACAGTCAATATTAGAACTTTTTCATCATCTCAGAACAAAAGCCCATACCCTTTAGCTATCACCCATCATCCCCCCTCATTCTCCCCAACCCAGGGAAACCACTCTTCTACTTCCTGTTTCTATGGATTTGCCTATTGTAGACTTTTCATATAAATAGAATCATGTAATATGTGTCTTTTGTGATTGACTTCTTTCACTCAGCAAAATGTTTTCAAGGTCCATAAATGTTGCAGCATGTATCAGTACTTTATTTTTTTATAGCCAAATAATATTCCATCATCTAGATATACCATATTTTAAAATCCATTCATCAGTTAATGGACATTTGGATTGTTTCACCTTTTAGCTATTATGAATAATTCTGCTATAAACATTCATATTCAAGTTTTTGTGTGGACATATGTTTTTGTTTCTCTTGGGTATATAACTAGGCGTGGAATTACTATGTCCTATGGTAGCTCTATTTCGAATATTTAGTGTGATCCTGTCAGTTTCTACAGAGATGTTCAAATAGATTCTGATAGGGATTGCATTTAATCTGTAGATCAGTTTGGGATTATTGTCATTTTAACAATATTAAGTCTTCTGATCCATGGACATAAGATGTTTTTCCTTTTTTAGATCTTTAATTTCTTTCAACAACATTCTTAATTTTTTAATGTACAATTCTTACACTTCTTTTGTTAAATTGATCACCAAGTATTTTATTTTGTTGATGCTATTGTAAATGGAATCGCTTTCTTTTTTTTTGGATTTCATTTTTTGGATTGTTCATTGCAAGTATATAGAAATACAATTGATTTTTGTATATTGAAATTTTATCCTGCCACCTTGCTGGACACATGTATTAGTTGTAATAGTTTTTTAGTGGATCCTTCAGGATTTTCCATATAAAATCATGTCATCTCTGAATAAACATAATTTTACTTCTATCCTTTCCAATCTGGATGCCTTTTCTTTCTTTTTCTTGCCTAACTGCCGTGGCTAGAACCTCTAGCACAATGATGAATAGAAATGGAAAGAGCAAACATCCTTGTATTGTTCCTAATCTTAAGGGGAAAACATCCAGTCTTTCACCATTAAGTATGTTAGCTGTGCATTTTTCCTAGATGTCATTTGCCAGGTTGAGGAAGTTGTCTTCTATTTATAGTGTGTTGTGTGTTTTTATCATGAAAAGGTGTTCGATTTTTTAAAATGCTTTTTCTGCACCTTTTCAGATTGTCACGTGGTTTTTGTGTTTTATTCTATTGATATGGTGTTTTACATTGATTGAATTTTGGATGTTAAACCAACCTCACACTCCTGGAATAAATCCCACTTGCTCCTGGTGTATAATTCTTTTTATATGTTGCTGGATTCAGTTTTTAGTATTTTTGTGATGGGTTTTTGCATCCATATTTATACAAGATATTAATCTGTAGTTTTCTTTTCATATGATGTCTTTGTATGGTTTTGGTAACAGGATAATACTGACCTTATAGGATGAGTGAGGAAGTATTCTCTCCTCTTGTACTTTTTAGAAAAATTTGTGAAGAAGTAGTATTAATTCTTCTTTATATGTTTGGCAGATTTCACCAGTGAAGCCATCTGGGCCTGGACTTTTCCTTCTTGGTAGCTTTTTGTTTACTAATTAATTCTCTTATTATAGGTATGTTCATATTTGCCATTTTGTCTGGAGTCAGTTTTGGTAGTTTGTGTCTTTCTAGGAATTTGTTCATTTCATCTAAGTTATCTAATGTATTGGCATACAATTATTCTTAGTATTCCTTCATAATTCTTTTATTTCTGTGAAGTCAGTTGTAATGTCCTCTGTTTCATTTCTGGCTCTAGTAGTTTAAGTTTTCTTTCTTTTCAATCTATAGGTTTGTCGATTTTATTGATATTTACAGAGAATCAGCTTTTAGCTTTATTTTCTTTGTTGTTTTTCTATTCTTTGTTTCATTAGCTGCTGTCTAGTCTTTATTACTTCCTTCCTTCTGTTTGCTTTAGGTTTAGTTTGCTCTGTTTTCTGAGGTCTTATGTTAAAAGGTTAGGTTATTGATTTGAGATCTTTCTTCTTTTTTAATATAGGTATTTACAGCAATACATGTCCTTCTAAGCCTTGCTTTAGCTGCCTCTCATAAGTTTTGGTATGTTGTATCTTCAATTTCATTCATCTCAATATAGTTTAATTTCCCTTTTGATTTCTTCTTTGATCTATTGGTTATTTAGGAGCATGTTGTTTAATTTCCATGTATTTGTGATTTTCCCAAATTTCTTTCTGTTTTTGTTCTCTACTTTCATTCCATATTATCGGAAAACATACTTAATATTATTTCTAATCTTTCAAATTTATCATGGTTTGTTTTATTACCTAGCATATGGTCTATCCTGGAGAATGTTCCATGTGTACTTGAGAATAATCCTGTTATTATTGGGTGGAGTATTCTATAGATGTCTATTAGGTCTAGTTGGTTTATAGTGTTGTTCAAGTCTTCTATTTTCTTTTATTCTTTCTTTTTTTTTTTTTTTTGCGGTACGTGGGCCTCTCACTGTTGTGGCCTGTCCTGTTGCGGAGCACAGGCTCCGGATGCGCAGACTCAGCAGCCATGGCTCACGGGCCTAGCCACTTCACGGCATGTGGGATCTTCCCAGACCGGGGCACGAACCCGTGTCCCCTGCATCGGCAGGCGGACTCTCAACCACTGTGCCATCAGGGAAGCCCCAAGTCTTCTATTTTCTTGTTGATCTTCTGCTTAGTTGTTCTATCCATTATTAAATATTGAAAATCTCCAACTATTGTTGTTGAATTGTCTACTTTTCCCTTTATTTTTGTCAATTTTTCTTCATGTATTTTGATGCTTTATTAGTAGGTGCATATATGTTTATAACTGTTATATCTTCCTGATAGATTGACCCTTTTATCATTATAAAATGTCTGTCTTTACTAACATTTTTGTTTTAAAGTCTACTTTGTCTGATATTACTATAGCCACTTCAACTTTCTTGTGGTTGCTGTTTGTATATCTTTTTTATCCTCTTACTTTAAATATATTTGTATCTTTGAATTTGAAGTGTGTCTCTTGTAGATAGCATATTACTAGACTTTACAACTCTGCCTTTTATTGGATAGTTTAATCCATTCACACTTTCTGTTAATACTGATACAGTTGGATTTACTTCTGCCATTTTACTTTTTGTTTTCTATGTCTCATATATTTTTTGTTCCTCTATTCTTTTGCATTAAGTGAATATTTTCTAATGTTGCATTCTAATTTCATTAATGTTTTTGCTATATTTTTAGTTACCATATACATATTAACTTACCAGAGTCAGCTTCAGATTTATAACTAACTTAATTCTAATGAGATACAGAAAAATTACTCCTGTGTAACTCTATTCCCTTTCCCCCTTTCTGTGATCTTATTGTTATAGTGGGTTGGCCCAAAAGTTTGTTTGGGTTTTTCCATAAGATGTTATGGAAAGACCCGAACAAAACTTTTGGGCCAACCCTATATATATATATATATATATATATATATATATATATATATATATATATATATATATATATGACACCCATACATCTTCAAACCCAACAATACACTGTTATAATTATTACTTTATGTAACTTTGGAGAGAAGAAAGGAAAGCTAGTATATGTTCATAGCTTTTGTTATATTAACCTTCTAATGTATCATTTTGTTCCCAGTGAATTTAAGGTTCTTTCTTCATCACGAAAGAATTCAGAGATGAAGCAGAGAGGTTAAGAAAGTAAAGTGAGGGCTTCCCTGGTGGCGCAGTGGTTGAGAGTCCGCCTGCCGATGCGGGGGACGCGGGTTCATGCCCCGGTCCGGGGGGATCCCACATGCCGTGGAGTGGTTGGGCCCGTGAGCCATGGCCGCTGAGCCCGTCCGGAGCCTGTGCTCCGCAGCGGGAGAGGCCACAACAGTGAGGGGCCCGTGTACCGCAAGAAAAAAAAAAAGAAAGTAAAGTGAGAGTTTATTTAAGCAAGGATAGGCCCTCAGAGGGAGAGTGGGCAGACAGGTAAGGAGCTGCTGCCCTGGATTTCTTTGGCAAGCCAGTTATGAGGGGCATACAAATGAAGGGGTGGAATATTCACTGGAGGAGGAGGAGTTTGGAGGTTGTATTCCCTGATTTTTCATCCCAGCTCCATCTTCCCGAGGGGAGGAGGGATTATTGTACTTATTTAGCTTAGATCAGGAGCGTCATGGCGTCGGTGCATGATGGGTACTTCTTAACTGTAAGGCTAATTTTATTGTAATGAGAGCATAATGAGCAACAGGTTACATTCTGATGTAGGAGATTCCCTTCTTTCCTCACCTTTCTTTGTCTGCTACCCGGACACTTATCACCTGAAATGTGTGGTTTCCTGTCAGTGTGGAGGTTCCTGCTTTCCTTTGTCTGCCTATGGACCCCCACTGTTTACAAGGTGCATGATTTCCTGCCACCTGGCACCTGCCCCCATTTCTCTGCTCATACCTAGCTACTTGCCTGCTGTAATAATTTCTGGATCTCTTCATTTGGCTCCTCTGGATTCGAATTACCATTGGGAGTCATTTCCTTAACCAATATAGCACTTAATAGTGTCGCACATTTCTCTGAGGCTCTGTACATTTTTCTTCAGCCTTCTTTCTCTCTGTTGTTCAGATTGATTAATATCTATCAGTTTATTTTCAAGTTCACTAATTAGTCTGCCAGTTTAAATCCACTGTTGAATTTCTCATTTCAGTTACTGTACTTTTCAATTCCTGAATTTCCATTTGTTCTTTTTTTTTTCGTTACGCGGGCCTCTCACTGTTGTGGCCTCTCCCATTGTGGAGCACAGGCTCCGGACGTGCAGGCTCAGCGGCCACGGCTCACGGGCCCAGCCGCTCTGCGGCATGCGGAATCTTCGCGGACCGGGGAACGAACCCGTGTCCCCTGCATCGGCAGGCGGACTCTCAACCACTGCGCCACCAGGGAAGCCCTCCATTTGTTCTTTTTTAAAAAAATAATTTCTCTTTATTGGTTTCACATTGTCATCATATCTTCCTTTACCTCTTTAATCATGGTTCCTTTTAGTTCTGTGATTACATGTATAGCAGCTACTTTGAAGTCTTTGTTAAATCTGACATCTGTTCATTCTCATAGGCAATTTCTGTTGCCTGCTTTTACTCTGATATATGTCATACTTTCCTGTTTCTTTGCATGTCTCATAATATTTTGTTGGAAACCGGACATTTTAGGTAATATATTGTAGCAACTCCCCCTCCCCATCTGGGGCTTGTTATTGTTATTTTCATGTTTATTTGTTTAGTGACTAGCTAGATAATTTTAGAGAATTTATTTTTGATGATCCAGCTGGTTTCTAAATAAATAATGCCTGGGCCCACATGCATGAGGTGTGAAACCTCTTGTGTTACTCCTCAGTGGGCACAGCTTTAGGTATGCCCACAGTCACCTTGGGATGACAGTGGTTTTGACAGGGCTCTCTACGTCCCTGACCATACACAGCTGTAAAACGCCACTAATTGCCTGCTGACTGCTCTCTTGTTTTCAACAAGGCCCTGAGGCATAAATTGTTCTGCAGACTGAGATTAATTCTGCCCCCAGGTCTCCTGCTAGCTCTCTCTTTCCCAGTTTCTCTCTGTTAAATGAGCTGACCTACAGTTTAGTCTGTACCTCCAATGAATCTACCAATGTCCTCTCAATTGCTTTTCACCATGCGTGGTGTTGTCTGACACCATTTCTGTTACCAAAGGCAGTGTGTTTTTCAACACCAACCAATTTTCTGATTCTTCAACTGGGTGTCCTGCAATTCAATTCAATTCTGACACTAATTCATCACAGGTTAAAGGCTCAGTCCTACAAGAATATCCCCACTTCATACACCAGCCACAAATGGGGCGCCCTGGCTACCTACACTTCTGCCTAGCTGATTACAAATTTGGGGGTTCCCATGACCTCCTCCTCAGTTTCAATAATTTACCGGAACAACTCACAAAACTTGGGAAAATGCTTTAGTTACTAGTATTGGTTTATTTTAAATAATACAACTCAGGAACAGCTAAATGGAAGAGAGGCATAGGGCAAGGTATTGGGGGGAAGTAGAAGTGCAGGGTTTCCTTGTCCTCTTTAGGCACACCACTTTCCCAGCACATTCATGTGTTCTCCAACCCAGAAGCTCCCCAAACCCTGTCATTTAGGGTGGTTTATGGACGTTTCATTACATAGGAATGATTGATTAAATCATTGACCAACGGTGATTGAACTCAATCTCCAGCCTTTCTTCCCTCTCCAGAGGTCAGGGAAGAGGGGCAGGGTGTTAGGACTGAACGTTTTAGCTGTTGATTGAAAAACAATGCACAACCTAAAAGCTGAGAATTGTGTTTTATTCAGTGGCCTTACGGAGGTCTATAGCCCGGGATACAGCCTCTCAGATAGCTCTGAGGAACTGTTCCAAAGAGATAAGGGAGGAGGCAGGATATCTAGGAGTTTTTGCTGAAAAAAAACAAAAATAAACCCATGTACTCGAGCGTCAAAAAGTTATTGCTAATCACAAAAACAGACATCTCAAGTTAATGATTTTAGTGCTTTTCTATATATGGGAAGATGCAAGAGTCTTGGCTCATTGAAATTTTTCCTTTGATATGAATCTTAACTACCTAGGGCCAATGTCCTGTTTTTCTTCATCCTGAATTCCCCTCAGGGTGCACTGTTGGGGGTGGCTGCAGTGGCTGATGGCTTGATAGTGGGCAACATCTTGTTTACCAGAATGGCAAGAAACTTGTTTTCTGTCCACACACCCCTCTAATAATTTATTTGGTCTTTGTGGTGGCCAGCCCCCATCCTGAAACTATCTGGGGCCCCACCATGAGTCACCTCATTAGTATAAACTCAGATGTAATTAAAAGGGGCTCATAATGAATAAAAAAAGACACTCCTATAAGTTAGGGAATCCCAAGAGTTTTAGGAGCTCTATGCCAGGATCTCTATACAAGACCCAATGTATATTTTTATTATACCACACAATACAGCCTCCACTGTTTTCAAGAGCTCCTTTAGGCTTGATCTTCTTCACACTGTTAAATGAAGTCATTTCCTTTGGGATGAGATTTAGAGCTCTCTGTTTTACAGTCTGCTTCTCCCTCCAGGTAAAATATCTGAGCCATGCCTCTGGAGTTTGCAGTATTTATTTTATATTATTGTAACAGGGAAGAACAAAATCTGACTCCATGTTGGACCTGTTTCTTTTACTTTGACCTTAGCTTTCCATTGCTTTTGTTCTGTCTATAGCTATAGGCATACATGATGGCCTGCCTCGGGGAACCCTGCCCCTCTGCCTGAATGTTAAACTAAAGTACCTTTGTTCAGCTTACAGGGAAACAGCCTAACCCTGCCCACCTGTGAATGGCTGCAGAAAAGAACAAACTAACACATCCCCTCCCTGAGACTGGCCAAAACCAGGAAATATTTTGCAAGACTTATGGCCTTTTTACTTAACTTCCTCACCTCCTCCCCATCTCTATTCTATAAAAGAAACTAGCATCCAACCCCCGATAAGGACACTAGTCCACCATCTTCTTGGATACCCGGCTTTCCAAATAAAGTCATATTCGTTGCCTCAACACCTAGTCTCCCGATTTATTGGCCTGTCGTGTGGCGAGCAGACCGAGCTTGGACTCAGTAACATTATCACATGGTATCTTCAAATAATATTATATGACTTTGTGGATAATGGAAGAACTTTACACCTGTGTATCCCCCTTCTGATCCTTTTTTCTATTGTTGTCTTACATTTTACTTCTACATGTGTTATAAACCCACAGTGCATTATTATATTTATTATATAATAATTTCTCTTCAACAGTGTTATTGAGTTATAATTTATATTCCATAAAATTCACCCATGTACAGTGTACAAATCAATGGTTTTTAGTATATTTATAGGGTTGGGCAACCATCACACAATCTAATTTTAGAACATTTTTCATAATCCCGAAAAGAAACCTGGTATCCATTACCAATCATACCCACCCTGCTGCCAGCCCCAAGCAACCACTAATCAAATTTCTGTCTCTATAGCTTTCCTGATATGACAATATCTTGTAAATTAAGTAATAAAATATGGAGTCTTTTGTGACTTCTTTCACTTAGCATATTGCTTTCAAGGTTCATCCATGTTCTAGCATATTATCAGTACTTCTTCCTTTTTATTGCCAAATATATTCTATTATGTGATATACCACATATTATTTATTTGGTTGATAGACATTTGGGGTTTTCTTCCACTTCTTTATTGGCTATTATAAACAATGCTGCTATGACATTTTCCCTCAGGTATATACCAAGGAATGGAATTGCTGGGTCATATGAGAAGTCTGTTTAACATTTTGAAGTACTGCCAATCTATTTTCCAAGTTGGGTTCAACATTTTAGATTCCCACCAGTAATGTTTGAGGGCTCCAGTTTCTCATTATCCTCACCAAAACGTGTTATTTTCCATCCTTTTCATTTTAACCATCATACTGTATATGAAGAGTTTTCTCCTTTTGGTTCTGATTTGCATTTCCCCAACAACTAATGATGTTGAGCTTCTTTTCATGTGTCTATTGGTTATCTATATGTCTTTCATAAATACCTATTCAAATCATTTGCCCATTTTTAATTGGGCTATTTGTCTTTTTATAGTTGAATTTCCAGAGTTCTTTATATATTCTGGAAATTAGTTCCTTATTGAATAAACGATTCACAAGTATTTTTTCCCACTCTGTGGGTTGTCTTTTCACTTTCTTTTCTTTCTTTCTTTCTTTATTTTGGCTGTGTTGGGTCTTCATTGCTGCATGCGGGCTTTCTCTAGTTGCAGCAAGTGGTGGGGGCTACTCTTCATTGCAGTGTGCGGGCTTCTCATTGCGGTGGCTTCTCTTGTTGTGGAGCACAGGTTCTAGGCACGTGGGCTTCAGTAGTTGCAGCACACAGGCTCAGTAGTTGTGGCTCACAGGCTTAGTTGCTCTGCGGCATGTGGGATCTTCCTGGACAAGGAATTGAACCCATGTCTCCTGCACTGGCAGGCAGATTCCTAACCACTGTGCCACCAGTGGTATCATTTGATGCACAAAATTTTTTTATTTTGATAACTTCTGATATATCTTACCTTTTGTCACATATGCTTTTGTTGTCATATCTAAGAAAACATTGTGAAACCTAAGGTCAGGAAGATTTACTCCTATGTTTTCTTCTAAGAGTTTTTATAATTTTAGCTCTTGCATTAATACTTATAATCCATGTTGAGCTAATTTTGTTGTATGGTATGATGTAGTGGTCTAAATGAAATCTTTGGCATCTGGATATCCAATTGTTCTGTCACTATTAGTTTTAAAACAACTCTTTCCCCCTTTGAATTGTCTTGTTACATTTGTCAAAAATTCATTGACCCTAAATGTGAGGGTTTACTTTTGGACTCTTAATTCTTTTCCATTGATCTATATATCTATCCTTATGGCAGTACCACCCTGTCTTTTTTTAATTTATTTTTTATTGAAGTATAGTTGAATTACAGTGTTGTGTTAATTACTGCTGTACAGCACAGTGACTCAGTTATACATATATAAATATATTCTTTTTCATATTCTTTTCTGTTATGGTTTATCACAGGATACTGAATATAGTTCCCTCTGCTATACAGTAAGACCTTGTTGTTTATCCATTCTATATATACCAGTTTACATCTGCTAATCCCAAACTCCCAATCCAACCCTCTCCCACCCCCCTCCCCATTGGCAACCACCAGTCTATTCTCTATGTCCCTGATTCTATTTCTTTTTCACAGATAGGTTCATTTGTGTCATATTTTAGATTCCACATATAAGTGATATCATATGGTATTGTCTTTCTCTTTCTGACTTACTTTGCTTAGTATGATAATCTCTAGTTGCATCCATGTTGCTGCAAATGGCATTATTTCATTCCTTTTTATGGTCGAGTAGTATTCCATTGTATATATGTGCCACATCTTCTTTATCCATTCATCTGTCAGTGGACATTTAGGTTGTTTCCATGTCTTGGCTATTGTGAATAGTGCTGCTATGAACATAGGGGTGCATGTATCTTTTTGAATTATAGTTTTGTTTCCAATGTCTTGATCTTTTACAATATCTGTAAGCATTTTTGAGATGAATAGAGCAGGTTTAGGATTTGGTAAAAAGGATAGGTGAACTTTAAATTGCTTCTAGAGTCACATTTCTGTTCTCTGAAAGACTCAGTCTGTAAGACAAGTACAATTGTTATTAATTTGTCAGAGAATTGGGTTGAAACCTGAGTGATATCAAGAGGTTAACCCACCAATCCAACTACAATACAATTTGCTTCTTTATATCAGGGAGAAGATATCCAACTAAGACGGAAATCAAAAGAGTTCTATGTCCTAGATTTAGAGCTGTGTATCTTTGGAATTTTTTTTTAAATAAATAAATTTATTTATTTATTTATATTTTGTTTTTGGCTGCACTGGGTCTTTGCTGCTGTGCATGGGCTTTCTCTAGTTGTGGCGAGTGGGGGCTGCTCTTCGTTGCGGCACGTGGGCTTCTCATTGCAGTGGCTTCTCTTGTTGTGGAGCACAGGCTCTAGGTGCATGGGCTTCAGTAGTTGTGGCACATGGGCTTAGTTGCTCCACTGCATGTGGGATCTTCCTGGACAACCAGGGCTCGAACCCACATGTCCCCTGCATTGGCAGGAGGATTCTTTTATTTATTTATTTATTTTTGGCTGCATTGTGTCTTCGGTGCTGCACACAGGCTTTCTATAGTTGTGGCGAGCAGGGGCTACTCTTTGTTGCAGTACGCAGGCTTCTCATTGTGGTGGCTTCTCTTGTTGCGAAGCATGGGCTCTAGGCATGCGGGCTTCAGTAGTTGCAGCATGCAGGCTCAGTAGTTGTTGTTTGCAGGCTCTAGAGCGCAGGCTCAGCCGTTGTGGCGCATGGGCTTAGTTGCTCTGCAGAATGTGGGATCTTCCCAGACCAGGGCTCGAACCCATGTCCCCTACATTGGTGGGTGGAAGGGAAGTCCTGGTGTTTTAATAAATCTTTTACTAAATCTGTCTGTTTTAGTAAATCTTTCCACAAAGACTTCAGAATGTTTCATTTTGTTTTTTCCACTCTGGGTACATAGTTCCATTTTAGCTTAGGGGAGAAGGCCTAAAAATGTTCCTGTCAGGCTATGAATATCAGCTTCCAATTTGGCAAACTTCTGACCAGAGTTCCTTTTAAAGAAAAATTTTCTCAAATATCGTGTAAGGTTTTTAGAAACAGTAAATATTCCTGGCAGTATTGAACTCTTTTTAAATTTATTTTTTCCTTATACCTTTAAGCCAAGTGTATTCCTATCTAGTTACTTCCAACCAAAATCAGTAAGCCTTTTATGGCTTAACTGTGGACACATGAAGCTTCCCCAAAGATGGTGAAAAGGTATAGTTCTCCCATGGTCCAGGCCCACTTGCAAAGATAACCAAAAGAAAGAAAGACTTGGACAAGTCCCCTGAGAGCTGGCAACAGTCAGTAGGACACTAGCCATAAATAGAGTGCAACCCACATTTCTGTCTGGTCATATTCTTCGGGGCCCAAACCTGACGGTTGAGCTGCCTGTACATGTAAGCAATGACTTGTGTACCCTAACAGGAAGAAAGCCAAGCCAAGTCCTCAGTACACAAAATGAGAGACAGACAGGAAAGTAATAGTTGTTCCTGGGATGGAAAGGATTGATAACAAATGGGTACCCCAAAACCAAACTCACAGGAGTCCAAATTTAGAAAAAAAGGGACACCATGAAATTTTACCTTCCTCTCTTACCTGGACACTACAGACTGAGATCCAGGAGAGCTGACTTTGGTCAGAATTCTTACCTTTCACTGGCTTCTGTCAGTTTTCCTGCGGTCCCATCTATAGGCTCCAGAGCAAGTGAGGTGTCCCAGAGGGTCCCATCTGTGTTATCAGAAATTGTAGGGGAGGAAAAATAATTTTCTCTCTACTCTTCTGAGTACTTGGCTGAGAATCCTTTTTCTTTAGGACACCTTGTAAATGGATGAGCTCATCTAGGTTAAAAGTTTCTCACTGTGGCCACTGTAATTAAAGATTATCTTTGGTAAGGTTAAACCATTTTTTCAGACAAACACAAGTTCTGGGCCCATAATGTTTATACATATAGTTAGCTGGAATCCCAGATGGAGTAGTCCCTGACTCCTTGGACTCGAATGAACCAATTTTTTCTTTTTTCCTCTTAAAACAAAATTTATTTACCTGAGGCCTCACACTGGCCCAGTCCAGTTTAAGTCAGACCAGTCCAACTGCAGACCCAGTCTGGAAAAATAAATGCTCAAGTAAAGTCAGATCCTCATGATGCAAAAGCTGTAGAGCTTGGATATCCATGAGGGATTTATTCACGACCTCCAGACACAGAAAGAAAGCAGTGAGCACAATGGGATCAGCAGGTATCTACTCTTGCTCATTTCTCCTTAGGGCCATTGGTGATCTATTTTGGATCCCACTTCTGACACCAGGACAATTAAAAGATCTGAAGAATATTAAAAATTTAAGAGTTTATCTGAGCAAACATTGATTCAAATTGGGCTATAAACAACCAGAAGTTGTTAAAAGCACTCCACCAACAGGACCTAGGGGCAAGGATTTTATAGAGAAGACACAGAAGCAAAGCAAAAAAGTTATCTAATTTGCTATAGCTTAAGTGGTTTCATTACTTGGGAAAGCCTAGTTGGCTGCTTGTGATTAGTTCTTATTTTATTTTATTTTAATTTTTGAATTTTATTTTATTTATTTTTTTACACAGCAGGTTCTTATTAGTCATCAGTTTTATACACATCAGTGTATACATGTCAATCCCAATCACCTAATTCATCACACCACCACCACCACCACTCCGCCGCTTCCCGCTTGGTGTCCATGTTTGTTCTCTACATCTGTGTTCTTCTTAACCTTGAGAAACTTATAGAAACTGACCCTGCCTTAGGTTTTTATTTGCTTACATAGACTACCAAGTCATTAGAGCCACCTCAGCTTAATGGTCTTGTTTCATTACCATAACAGTATAGATGAGGAAAACTTCCCAATTGATTCTATGAAAGCAGTATCACTCTGATATCATAACAAGACTAGGTACAACAACAACAAAAATACAGACCAATATTTTTTCATGAATATAAATGCAATCCTCAATAAATTACCATCAAGTTGAATCCAGCAATATATAAAAAGGATTATACACAATGACCAAGTAGAATTTATCCCATGAATGCAAGTTTGGTATAACACAAAATCAGTCAATATAAACCACCATATTAACATAATGAAGGCCCCAAACCACATGAGCATCTCAACAGATACAGAAGAAACATTTGACAAGAATCAGCACTTTTTCATGATAAAAATATTCAACAAACTAGGAATACAAGGAACTTCCTCAACTTGATAGAGGAAACCTACAAAAACATGCAACTGACATCATACATAAGGGTGAAACACTAAAAAATTTCCTTCTAAGAACTGAAACAAGACAAGGATGTCTTCTATTGCCATTTCTAGAGGTTGTACTAGAGGTTCTGGCCAAGGTAATTAGGCAAAAATAAATAAATAAATAGGCATCCAGTTAACAAAGGAAGAAGTAAAATGATTTCAATTTGAAGATAACATAACCTTGTACATAGCAAATCCTAAGGAATCCATTATAAAACTATGAGAACTAATACATGAGTGGAACATTGTGGCAGGATACAGTATCAATATACAAAAATCAATTGTATTTCTTTATAATAGAAATTAACAATCTGAAAATGAACTGAAGAAAATGATTCCATTTATGATGACATCAAAAAGAAAAATATTTTTAGGGATATGTTTAACAAAAGAAAGTCCAGGCTTATAAATTGAAAATACAGAATGTTGTTGAAAAGAAATTAAAGAAGACCTAAATAAATGGAAATAAATCCCATGTTCATGGATTGAAAGACAGTATTGTTCTAATGGTAAATATTACCTAATTGATGTACAGATTCAATGCAATCCCTATTAAAATCACATCTGGCTTTTATGTAGAAAATGACAAGGTGATTTCAAAATCAAAGGATCCAGAATAGAGAAAACAATCTTAGTATAGAAAGAATAAAATAGGATATCCTGTACTTCTTAATTTCAAAACTTACTACAAAACGACAGTAATCAAGGCAGGGTGGTACAGCAACTAGAGATTATCATACTAAGTGAAACAAGTCAGAAAGAGAAAGACAAATACCATGTGATATCACTTATATGTGGAATCTAAAATATGACACAAATGAACCTATCTATGAAAAAGAAACAGAATCAAGGACATAGAGAATAGACTGGTGGTTGCCAAGGGGGAGGGGGGTGGGAGAGGGTTGGATTGGGAATTTGGGATTAGCAGATACAAACTGGTATATATAGAATGGATAAACAACAAGGTCTTACTGTATAGCAGAGGGAACTATATTCAGTATCCTGTGATAAACCATAATGGAAAAGAATATGAAAAAGAATGTATATATATGTATAACTGAGTCACTGTGCTGTACAGCAGTCATTAACACATTGTAACTCAACTATACTTCAATACAAAATAAATTTTAAAAATTTAGTTATAGAATTTCTATTTCATGTTTTTTATAATTTCCAGTTACCTGCTGAAATTTTCAATCATGTCTTTTATCTCCTATTTAGTAAGAAAAATTATTATTATTATTATTTAATTTTTTTGTTTGGCTGTTCCGCAGAGCATGTGGGATCTTAGTTCCCCAACCAGGGATGGAACCTGCACCCCCTGCAGTGGAAGTGTTGAGTGTTAACCTCTGGACTGCCAGGGAAGTCCCAGAAAATTTATTTTTAAATTGAGTCTTATAATTCCAGTGTCTGGAACTCCTATAGATCTGTATTTGTTGTGTGTTGTTTCTGCTGAGTTTTTTTTTTTCATGTTATTTGGGCTCATTTTGTACCTGTCTACCTTCTACTGTGTAGACAGACTGTTGATCAAATTGACTGTAGACTTAGGATGATGTAAACTTGTTGCAGAGAAAATTTACTCTTGTTTATGCCAGGTGGCTGTAATCATGGAATTCAGAATCCCCTGAATCTTAATATAGGAATTTGGATAATTAAAAGTTGAGCTGTTGAGCTGTTGATCCAGTAAAAAAAAATAAAAAAAAAAAAAAGGATTCTCTCAGAAATATAGAAACTAGCCCCAAAGTTTTTCAAGTTCATGTGGTCTAGGGTAATCTTTGGTAAATAAAAGCTAGTTTAACTTTGTTGGTTTAATTAAAACAGGCATGTCTTCAGAGTTATCAGCCTTAAATATAATGCAGACATACAGCTTTTATTCTAGCCAGGTTTACTAAAAGTCATGTTATTTCTGTTACAGGATTTGTTAGCAAGAAAAATAACTTAAGTTGATGGTTAGCTGTTTAATGCCTCATGAAATTTTCATGAGTAACCTAAACAGATGAATTACATAGCTGTAATTAAAAGTTTATATGTGAATTTTTCAACAGTAATTATATTTTATGGTATGTCTACTTAAAAATAGTTTCAAAAATCTTTTTGATAACTCGAAACCTTTAAGTTACACTAACTAATGATGGATATGCATTGAATATCTAGATCATTTTCAAATAAAATAATACTGAAACTACTGAGCATAGGTTTATCTACTTTGGCATCTTCTTATAAAGGAGCTGAAGATATTTCTGTCTATCAGCAAACATGTGTTGTGCCATACTGGAAATTTTACTATCAGGAAGGATATACTTTTAGAAATTATGAAATATATTTTTAACTTTACCGATCTGTAGGATGATTGTGTAACAGGCAGTCCACAATTGCTTACTTTTTAGTTTCACTAGAAATTAAGGTTTCTAAGGGTTAAGAAAGCTAATCAATATATGTAATTAAAAATACTAGAAATAATGAGGGTGAAAGGAAACAACTGTGTACGAAAAGTAGGTAAGGAAAATAGGATGTGTGTTTTGGATAAGAAGAGGTATGAAAGACATGTTTTTGTTAAGGGAAAAAGAGTAATTTTGTTCTAAAGTAGAATTACTGGGTGTTCCAGAATGAGAAAGAGGAAAATACAGGGAAGAAAACCTGAGTGGGTAGAACGTTTGAGGAAAAGGAATCTTGGGAAAGGGATTTTATGTGTGGTCAAGCTGTCTAAGATTAGAATGAATTTATTTGTAAATTTTTAAAGAATGAGCCTTAATATCAAAAGTACACTTGTGCAGGGACTTCCCTGGAGGTCCAGTGGTTAAGACTCCGCACTTCCACTGCAGGGGGCACAGGTTCGATCCCTGGTTGGGGAATTAAGATCGCACACGCCACGCAGTGCAGCCAAAAAGGAAAAAAAAAAAAGGACACTGGTGCAAAATTAGAGTTTGGTTTTCTCTCTGTTAAAAAGAAAAAGTGTTTGGACTATTGGTCTTCTCTTGATAAGAGATTGTGAAATGCTTCTCTTTACCTTTTGGGTAATCTGCCTGGAAAGCAACGATTTTGTCTTACCAAAATAATTTTTTGTGTTTCATATTATCTTTATCAGGTCTTTGATTACATGGGAGAATTGAGTCTTCTCAATGTGAAAAGAGCTATATTTTTTCACGGTTTTGTAACCTTCTGTATTTACCTTAAAAATCTTTTATTGTCACTTTGGTTAAATGGTTAAATAGATAATTAAGTATTGTTTCATATTGATCTGTGATACTGTTTAATCAAATGTTCAAACTTTTGGAATTTTTTTTTTTTTTTGCTACGCGGGCCTCTCACTGTTGGGGCCTCTCACTGTTGTGGCCTCTCCCGTTGCGGAGCACAGGCTCCGGACACGCAGGCTCAGCGGCCATGGCTCACGGGCCCAGCCAATCCGCGGCATGTGGGATCTTCCCGGACCGGGGCATGAACTCGCATCCCCTGCATCGGCAGGCGGACTCTCAACCACTGCGCCACCAGGGAAGCCCCAAACTTTTGGAATTTTTGACAACTTCCCAAAATCAGATTCTAAATGGAGTCTTTTTGACCTCAAACTATTTTTGAGATTTCCCAGTGGGTACTTAGAAAATCTAAAAAAAATAGTCTCTCACCTTATAAAAGAGATATTAAAACAATTAGGTTTATTTGGTATGTTAAATTACATGGAAAACATTGTCAAATAAGTATTAAACCATCTTAGATTATATATGTATGGTTATATGTTATTAGTATAGATATTCCAGACTTGTTTGAAGTTCACAGAAATTTGTCAATACCCTCATTGTCCCGTTATTATCTTAAATTGTCATATGGCACAGATTCATGTCATATACTAATCCAGGATTACCCTTTTTTCCCTAATTTTTTAATGATATCTTAAATTTTATTGTCCACATGTAAATGTTTTATCATTAGCATTTGCCTTTTCCCCTTTCTTAGTAGGAGAAACCTCTGGAGCCTATTAAGTAGATAGTGGCAGAAAGTTAATTTCAAAAAATCTTTAAACCACTTCAGAATTAATAAGCAATAATATTTTACTCTGAACCTACAAACTATTCCATATTTTTCCTTTTTTTTTTTTTTTTTTTGCGGTACGCGGGCCTCTCACGGTTGCGGCCTCTCCTGCTGTGGAGCACAGGCTCCGGACGCGCAGGCCCAGCGGCCGTGGCTCACGGGCCCAGCCGATCCGCGGCATGCGGGATCCTCCCAGACTGGGGCATGAACCCACGTCCCCTGCATCGGCAGGCGGACTCCCAACCACTGCGCCACCAGGGAAGCCCTATTTTTCCTATTTTTAAATGAAGTTTTTATTTTTATTTTATTTTATTTTTCTGGCCACACCACATGGCTTATGGGATTTTAGTTCCCCTGACCAGGGATCAAACCTGGGCCCTTGGCAGGAGAACACAGAGTTCTAACCACTGGACCACCAGGGAATTCGCTAAATGAAGTTTTTATAATTTTGGGTTTCACATTTTGTTCTGTAAGCCATTTTGAATTCATGTTTTGTATTTGGTGTGAGGTAAGGGTACTTTTTTTGTATATTGATGTCTGCTATAGACTGAATGTTTGTGTAACCCTGAAATTCATCCAATTGGATGGTATTTGGAATTACCAAATAATTGGATGGTAATTGGCAATTAGGCCATGAAGGTGGAGCCCTCATGAATGGGATTAGTTTCATTATAAAAGAGGCCCAGAGAGCTTCCTTGCCCCTTCTGCCATGTGAAGACATCTGGTTATGAACCAGGAATCTGACCCTCACTAGACACCAGATCTGCCAGCATCCTGATCGTGGGCTTCCCAGACTCCAGAACTATGAGAAATTCCAGTTTGTGGTATTTTTGTTATAGCAGCCCAAACTGACCAAGACAACATTCAATTGTTCCAGCATCATCTCTTGAAAAGTCTCCACTGAATTCCTTTGGGTCCTTTTTAAAAAATGAATTGACCATATATATGTGGGTCTACTTTTGGACTGTGTTTTATTCCATCAATCTATATGTTTGTCCTTATGCAAATACTACATAGTCTTGATTAATGTAGCTTTATAGTTAGCCCTGAAATCAGGTAGTGAGTCCTCTAACTTTGTTCCTTTGCTTTTCCATAAAACCTTTAGAATCGCAGTTTGCTGAGATTTCTAATGGGATGGCATTGAATTTATAGATCACTTTTGGAGAGAATTACCATATTAACACATTGAGTCTTCTGATCCATGAACACTGTATCTTTTTTAACTCAGGGCTCCTGATTCAATCAAAATTTATTAAGTATATGTGTCAAGTACAGTGTAAGGGATGTTAGGATGAATAAAAAAGTCTTTGGGGGCTTCCCTGGTGGCGCAGTGGTTGAGAGTCCGCCTGCCGATGTGGGGGACACGGGTTCGTGCCCCGGTCCGGGAGGATCCCACATGCCGCGGAGCGGCTGGGCCCGTGGGCCATGGCTGCTGAGCCTGCGCGTCCGGAGCCGGTGCTCTGCAAATGGGAGAGGCCACAACAGTGAGAGGCCCACATACCGCAAAAAAAAAAAGTCTTTGGAAAAAGCAACATACTAGTGGGTTAAATAAAAATGCCTAACACTGAGAGTTTTTAATATTTTTAAGAGCACTGTTACACTTCTCAGTTGGAATTGGTTTGGAATGGGAAGGGATATTTTCAGCTTGAAACTCACTTGTGTAACCCTCTCTGATTACAAGTCCTTTGATTTTGTGTAGGAAGCCAACCAGGAGACTTTTTAGAGCGAAAACTCACACTAAGAAAGGTATGTAAATTTACATGTGGCTTCCCTGAGGTACTGTGGTGTGTAGTTCAAATAATCATCCACTGTCTCGTCCACAGATTTGTCTCAGGATACAACCCCTGGTGGACCCAAAATATATGAGTCAAGAGATAAGAAACTACTGTAAGCAAATATAAAATGAACTAAAAATATTAATGACTACTTTAAGAACTATGCAATATAGTGGAGCCCAAACAGCCCTGGGGCACTACCACCAGGGTAGGTACAACTCTGAAGCTGGAAGAGGGGGTTAACCTACATTCCTATAGGAGTCAAATAGGGGCTTTGGCCCTTTGGGAACTATAGGGAATCAGAGGGGCTTTGTCACCATGAGGACTCCATCATATCAGTAGCTGTCAGCAGAGGGTACAGGGCACAACAGGAGTGCCCAACAGATACGGTAGTATCCAGATAAGAGTGGCAGTCTCTTCTCAGCTACTTGGACTTGTTCCTGGGCATAGATGAGACCTACTCTCAGCCCTCCCCTGAGTGTCTGACAAGGTCCAGGGTCCTACTGCTACAAAGGAGCCCACCCAACACAGGCAAGTTTTATTCCCATTTCACAGATGACAAGACTGACCTTTAGAGCACTGGATCTGTTACAACTGTCAGGTTGATTCCTCTAGCTGAGTCCCAGAGGCAATGTTTTACTTATCATTTTACATTCTGACAACAGGAATTTTAAGTGTCTTCATTGCCCTCATAAGCTTACTGAACATTTCAATTGTTTATCATGTGTTGATTTCTAGATTTTTTATTATGACAAACATAATCCATATCATTTAAGAAAAAGTGGAGATGAGTGAGCAAAGAAAAAAAGAATCATACATGTTGGGAGCCATAGGACGGTAGAGGACCCAGGAGAAGGTGTAGCAGCGCCCACTGACATGGTTACAACTAGGGAAAGACAGGGGACGGGCACACCTTCAGGCGAACGGCATGGAGGTACCATCAGGCGATTGGATTCATTTTTGAGTGCAGGTGAGACCTATTTTCTGGCTACCATGCAGGAAAAAAACGTTGCCTCCTTTTTAGTGCAAACATTTTCAGAGTTTTCTCTGTGCACAAATGTATTGTGCAAATGTTTATATTTTTACAAAATTGGGCTGATACTATATATTCGGTTCTGAAAACTGTTTTTTCTTTATTGTTGTTTTACAGTATACCATGAACATCTCCTCCATGCATGTGGGTGAAAATCCCCTACTGAAACACAGAGAGCACTGTAGTTGGATCAAAAGGCTGCTGGTAATGAGAGTGACACCTAAAGCAAAGAATCAGCTTAAGGTTAAAGCACATAGCCTGGCAAATGCCTGCCAGGGAAAGCAGGGTCAGCGATATTCTCATCAGAGGAGTCAGAATTGAAGGCCAAAGGCATTAAAGATATGGGATATCATGTAAGCGCCTCTGGCCCCTACCTCCGCCCCTCATTCCCCTGACACCCCGTTGGCCCCTTGGGGTGAATGGATCCTGTACATCTCTTTGCATCCAATGAAAGTCACCCATTTTCTGTCTTTTCCTTAGCTCTTCCTGAGCCCTTGACATATCTGCACATTCTGTCATCATCTCCTCACTGCCCAGATGCCTTTCCTGTAAGTTGTTCTGATAGTCCTTGGGGGAATCGTCCGTCCCCCTGTCCGTTTTTCTTTTTGCTTTCCGGGGCACATAGTCTTCAGAGGTGCACTTTTCGGCAGCCCGCGGCTGACTCTCTGGCTTTGCCTGGGATTCCAGCTTGCCCTCACCGTGTGGTTTTCCCTCAGCTTCGGACTTGTCCTGCTTTTCTCTCTTCCTCTCATCTTCTGGTTGTCCCTGGTCTTCTGGCCGTCCCTCATTCTGGAGCTCTCCCTCGTGTTCTGACTTCCCCTCCACTTCTGGCTTTTCTTCCTCATCTGACTTTCCTTGATTTTCAGGCTTTACTTCATTTTCTGGCTTTCCTTCGCTTTCCAGCTTTCCTTCATTTTCATTGCAGAGTTTTTCCATGTTGAGATGTCCCCTCGTTTTCCTGTCCTGGGGGATGGGATGTGGTGGGGTAGGGGGAGAGAGACAAGAGGAAACAAGGGAGACTGAGGCCTTGGGGGTGGAATGCAGGTCCGGATAGTACTGGCATCTCACCCTTGTCAGCGTTCCCCTGACCTGGCCCAGCCTAGTGTGCCTTCTGGCCACCCTTTACCCCACCATTCCGCCTGCACTGAGAGCCAACCATTTCCCTGGCAGGCCCTGCCACCTTGTACCATCCTTCAGCGTGGCAGAAAGTGTGTATATTATATATGGGGGGGATGGGCAGTGGGGCCCTCAAATTCTGCCCAAGCTGTGCCCTCCACACCCAGCCCCCAGCTCTGTGCCTGTCCAGTGCCTCTCCCTCCTTCCGCTGACCTGCAGGGATTCTGGAAAGGTTCCTCCTCCTTTTCTAGCCTTGCAGAGTGCTGAGAACAGACACGCAGACCTGCAGACAGGAGACAGAGAGGGGCTGCACGGTCAGTGGACTGAAGTCCCTTTCCTGAATTTGGGCCCTCCTCATCCAACGTTTCCTCCCCCACCTCCCCTGCATCCAAGCCGCCATTACTTTTCAGGCCTCAGGCACCAGACCAGGATGCTTTCCAAACTATTTTGGATCTCTGGGTCTTCCTCCCGTGCAAGCAACCTGCCCCACCCCCAACCCTTTACGCTGAGGTCAATATTTCCTCCTGGGTGGAGAGGGTGAAAGGGAGTTATTTTCAGAATTTGTCTACGTTTCACTGTCGCACTGCGGGGGCGCACTCCCCCCCCATTTCAGGCTAGAAAATGGATGGAGGGCGCAGAGGAGGGGCGTCGAAGAGGCGGCAGGGCCCGTTGCAGGGTCCTCCCTCCCCACCTGCCCACACCACGCCCCGTGCCCCTCCTCACCCATCTCGGAACCCCTTCCCCTCTCCCCGCTGCTCCCGGATCCTAGTCCCATCCGCTTCCACCCCCACCCGGGCCGCCAGCAGCGCCCACCTTCACACTGACCTGCAGCGCCCGGGCCGGGCCTGCGCCTCCTCTGGCTCGCCTAAGCCCGCTTGCCCCTCGCTCGCCACGCGGGCAGCTCCGGGAGCTGGTTCCGCGCGGTCGACAGGACCAGACCTCGGGGCTGGGGGGGTGGGACGCGGGGGCTGCTGCCCACGTTGGCGCCCTGCCGGTCACGTGAGCGCCGCGTCACCCGAGCCCGGTTTCCCCCCGCCCCGCCCCCTCACCTACATCCCACAGGGACCGGACAGCTGCGGACGGGCTGCGGGGTGGTGTGTGTGGAAAAGGGGGAGTTACCAACAGAGCAGGTGGGGGGAGGCTTCCTGACTGCAGGTGCTTTACCTGGTGCCTCTCAGGTCCTCGCTCAGCATCCCTCTGAGATGCCCTTTATCCCCAGTTGTGACAGCTGATCACAGGGAGGGTACCCGACTTCTCCAGGAGCGCTCCACACGGAGCCTCACAACCCGTTTTCAAGACCAGCTCCGTCTGACTCCAGAGCCCTGGTGGTGGTGCCCGCCAGTAGCTGCGCTGCCTCCTTGAGTAGCAGCTATGTCCAGAGCCTCTGCTCTCCTCAGTCCATGTGTCCTCGCTCCCTGGCTGATCTCTGTTCATTTCCCTCTAAACACAGATGATTTCCTAATCTACATATCCAGGTTATTCCCTCCCTTGAGTCTCAGACCCATTTTGCTTTCCCACCAGCAATATAGGAGAGTGCTTATTTCCCCACACACTTTTCAACATAGCGTGTGACATACTTTCTACTTTTCACTAATATGATAGGTGAGAAGTATTATATCGATGGCATTCCTGTTTAACAACAGTTTAAATATCATTGTGAATTGTCTGTTCATGTCTTTTCCACATTTTTCTATTGGGTTGTTGGTCCTTCACACTTTTCAAGTGTTCTTTACACATTAACTATATTAGGCCTTTATCTGTTATATAAGTTGCAAATATTTACTTCCAGTTTGTTAGTTGCCTTTTGACTTTATGATGTATTTCTGCCATGCATTAAAAAAAGTAGTCACATTTATTAGACTTTTCTTTTATTGCATCTAGATTTTGATTCATAGTTAAGAACGCTTTTCCTATATGAGGTGAAAGAAGAATTCACCATGTCTTCTTTTAATACTCATAAGGTTAGCTGTATTTGTCTCGAGGTCATCTGTGGTTAAGGAATAAAGGTTAAGGAATAAACCAGTGTCAAAGTGAGTTGAATATTCAGCAGACTCAAAGCACTAGAGTAACAAAAATCAAAGCCCAAGGCTTATTAAAAGGGGAGGGGTTTCTTAGGAACTTCAAATGTTTCACTTTAAGGGTAACTGTAAACTGAAAATAAACTAGCCCTCACAAAGTTTTTTCGCTTGGCTTTGCAACATCTAGGTGGACTAGTAAAGTTTAAGTTTTGAGTATAGATTGGGGTGGTTTTAGACAGGAAGCATCCTTACAGACCTGACCAATGCAAACAAAATCTCTGGAGGAAGATTCCATCATCCTAGGCCTCAAATTATTTCAACAAACAGTTGTTTAAATACAATGCCCATACACAAAGATAAGCAGCAACACGAAGATAAAACCCATCATAGGTAAAAAGCACCAGAGAGAATAGACAACACAAACAGATCCATTAGCTTTGAATTATTTGAGTTATCAGGTACAGACTACTAAACCACAATGCTTACTGTATTCAGATAAATAAAATCCAATCTTGAAAATTTCAACAGGGAACAAGAAATCAGAAAAAGTAGGGGGAAAAAACCCTCCAAAACTAAAAAGTAACTAAGCTGAAATTAGAAACTCAGTGGATGCCCTTAACAGCATATTAGATGCAGCCCAAGAGAGAATTAAAGAACTAGAAATTCTATTCAGATGAAATTATCCATAAGGCTGCATGGGTAGTCAAAAAGATGGAAAATACAGACAAGAGGGTATGATAAGGTCTGATGCATGTTTAATTGGAGTTCCAGAAGGAGAAGAGAAATGGAATTGTTCAGAGGCAATCTAAAGAATTAATGGCTGAGGATTATTCAAAATTGATGAAAGACATTGATCCATAGGATCCAAGGAGTCCAACAAATCCCAAACAGCATAAATAAAAAGAAACCCACATATAGAATGCATAATAGTGAACTTGCAGAGAATTCAAGACAAAGAGAAAAATCAAAAAGGTAGCCAAAAAAAAATAGAGTATGCCTCAAAAGGAACAAGTTAGGCTAATTACTAGCTTTGCAACAGCAATGATGAAAGCATGAATACGGTGAAATGACATCTTTAGTATCTTGAAAGAAAATCAATGCCAACCAAGAAATTAATAACCAGCAAAAATACCCTTCAAAAATGAAGGTGAAATAAAAGCTTTACAAATAAAAACAGAGAGAGTTTCCAGCAGCAGGCATAAACCAAAGTAAGTACTGAATTCTACAGGGCATTTTTCAGATAACAGGAAAATGATCTCAGATGGAAGACTGGGGATGAAGAAAGGAATAAAAAGCAATTAAAAGGCTAAATATCTATATAAATTTAAGTCAATATTATATAAAATAATATTATCTTGTTAATTTATATTGACAACATAAGAGTCAAGAGAGCTAAAGTATTTAAAGTTTGGGCATTATCTAGGGAGTGTGTAGAAGTATAAATTAATATTGGTCAAGACTTTAATAAGTCAAGACTGTATGCTATAATTGCCAGATAACTATTAAGGAAGAGTAAGAGTGTAAAACTTCTAAGCTAATAGAGGGGTAAAAATAAGAAAATAACCAATCCTAAAGAAGAAAAAACTAACATAAATCAGGTGGGACATAGAGACAGAACTTGGTACAATGGTTATATCCAGTATTAATATCAGTAAGTATATTAAATGTAAATGGTGTACTTGAAACAATTAAAAAACAAGATTTTCAGACTGGAAAAAACCCAACTATGTACTATTTACAAAAGACTATCTGAAATATAAAGATACATAAGGACTGAAAGTAAAAGTACAGGGGAAAAAAACCATGAAAACACTAACCAAAAGAAAGACATTATAGTTAAATTAATAACAAAATAGGTAAGGAGTGTCACCTCATGATATTTAAAATTTGTATGCATTTATTAAATTGACCTCAAAATAAATAAAATAAAATTTAACAGAAATACAGGAGAATAAATAAATCCTCCATTTCAGTGTTAACACTCCTATCTACCTGTGTAAATAAAGTGTTGAAAGAAAAAAACACTAACTTAAAATTCTATACCCAGTGAAATAATCCTTCAAATGTGGAGGAGAAATAAAATACTTTCTCAGACAACAAAAAGTGATGGGATTCAGCATCAGCAAACCTTTCCTTCAGGAAATGTTAAAAGATTTTCTTCAGGCAGCAGAAAAATGATACAGGCCAACAACTCAGATCTACATAAAGGAAGAGCTATGGAAACGCAATAAATGAAAGTAAAATGAATTTTTTTTTCTTTTTTCTCTCTTTTTTTTTTTTTTGCGGTAGGCGGGCCTCTCACTGTTGTGGCCTCTCCCGTTGCGGAGCACAGGCTCCGGACGTGCAGGTTCAGCGGCCACGGCCCACGGGCCCAGCCGCTCCGCAGCATGTGGGATCTTCCCGGACCAGGGCACAAACCCGTGTCCCCTGCATCGGCAGGCGGACTCTCAACCACTGCGCCACCAGGGAAGCCCTTGTCTTATTCTTAATTGATATAAAAATAACTCTTTATCTAAAGTAATAATGTATTAAGTGACTGTAACAAATGGATGAATGAAATGAATGAACATTCTGTAATAAGGTATCTGTACTACATATAAGTGAAGCAAAGGAGTGTTATTTGAAAGTGATCTTAGTTAAAAATGTAAACTCGAGGAAAATCATTGAAAATTCTTTTAAAGACATATAACTGATACACTAATAAGACAAGTGGAATCATGTAAAATACTCAATTAAAACTAGAGAAGGCAGGGGGGCTTCACTGGTGGCGTAATGGTTGAGAATCCGCCTACCAATTCAGGGGCCATGGGTTTGAGCCCTGGTCCGGAAGATCCCACATGCCGCAGAGCAACTAAGCCCATGCGCCACAACTACTGTGCCTGACCTCTAGAGCCTGCAAGCCACAGCTATTGAAGCCCATGCACCTAGAGCCCGTGCTCCTCAACAAGAGAAGCCACTGCAATGAGAAGCCCATGCACCGCAATGAAGAGTAGCCCCGACTCACCGCAACTAGAGAAAGCCCACGTGCAGCAATGAAGACTCAATGCAGTCAAAAATAAAAATAAAAAAAATAAATAAATGTATTAAAAAAAAAACTAGAGAAGGCAGAAGAAGCCTCTGGCAACAAATAGAAAACAGTTATAAACATGGTTGATATTAAATCCAAATATATCAAGAATCATTTTAAATGTGAATGGTCTAAATACACCAATTAAAGATAGAAATTATCAGAGTGTATTAAAAAAACCCAACTATATATTGTGTACAAGAAGCCCACTTTAAATTTAAAGAGTGAGAGGTTAAAAGTAAAGCAACAGAGAAAGATCTTCACTAATCAGAAGAAACCTGGACAAAAAAAGAAAGCTGGGGTAGTTACATACATTCAGACAGCAGAACAAGGAAAATTATCAGAGATCAGAAGAGGCACTACATAATGATAAAGGGATCAATTCTGAGAAAAACACATAATAATCCTAAACGTGTATATGCACCTAACAAAAGTGTCATAATATATGAGGTAAAAACTGATAGAACTGAAAGGAGAAACTGACAAATCCATTATTAGAGTTGAAGACTTCAATGCCGCCATCCACTAATTGACAGATTAAGCAGGCAGAATATCAATAAGGATATAGTCGAACAGTATTATCAAGCAACTTGATTTAATTGACATTTATAGAACATTCCATCCAACATCAGAACATATTTATTTTCAAGCTCATATAGAACATTCACTAAGAGAGTCCTATTCTAGGTCATAAAACACACCTTAACAAATTTGAAAGAATAGAAATCATAAACGTATGCTCTCAGTAGAATTAAACTAGAAATCAATAACAGGATAGATGGAAAACCCAAATATTTGGAAATTAAACAACACACTTCTAAATAACACATGAATCCAAGAAGAATTCTCAAGAAAAATGTAAAAATGTTTTGAACTAAATGAAAATACAACATATCAAAATCTTTGGGATGAATCAACAGTAGTGCTTAAAGGGAAATTTCTAGCTTAAATGCATATATGGAAAAGAAGAAGGTTCTAACACCAGTAACCTACACTTTCTCTTCAGGAGACTAAAGAAAGAAGAGTAATTTAAGCCTAGAGCAAACAGGAAAAAAGAAATATTAGAGACAAAATCAAGGAAAGTGAAAACAGGAAAACAACAGAGGAAATCAACAAAACCAAAAGCTGGTTCTTTGAAAAGATAAATAAAACTGTTAAATCTCTTACCAGGGTAACCAAGAAAAAAAGAAAGAAGGCTCATATTAAAATATCAGAAGTGAAAGTGGGGTTATCACTCCTAATTCCATGGACATTATCTTCTTAATGAAGGAATACTATTAACAACTCTATGCCTACAAATTTGATAACTTAGATGAAATGGACTAATTACTCAAAAGGTACAAACTACTAAAACTCACACAAGGGGAAAAAGATAACCTGAATAATTCTGTACCTACTAAAGAAATTGAATCAATAATTAATAACCTTCCAAAGATAGAAATCACTAGGACCAAATTCTACCAAACATTTAAGGATCACCAGTAAACATTTAGAAATCACCAGTGAATTTTACCAAACATTTAAGTTAGAAATAATACCAATTCTCCACAATCCCTTCCATAAAACTGAAGTGGAGAACACTTGACTCATTCTGTGAAACCAATTATTACCCTAATTCCAAAACCAGATAAAATATACTACAAGAAAGCAAAACTAAAGACCAGTATTTCTAATGAACGCATACAGAAAATCCTCAACAAAATATTATGAAATTGAATCCAATAACGTATAAAAAGTTAGGCACCAAACAAGTGAAATTTATTCTAGGTATTCAAGGCTGACTCAACATTTGAAAATCAATCAATATAATCCACCACATGTTAACAGACTAAAGAAGAAAAATCATATGATCTTTATTATTTGATGCAGAAAAAGCATTTGACAGAATCCAACACCCAATCATGATAAAAGCTCTCAAACTAGGATTAGAGGGGAACTTCCTCAATTTGATAAAGAATACAAGAAACTAACATTATACTTAGTGGTGAGAAAGTAGACACTTAACCCTAAGGTCAGGAACAGGCCAAGGGTGTCCTTTCTCATTGTTCCTATTAAATATCATACTGGAAGTCCTAGCTAGTGCAGTAAGACAAAAAAGGAAATAAAAAGTATACAGATTGGAATGGAGGAAATAAAACTATATTTGCAGATGACATGATGGTCTATGTAGAAAATGCCAAAGCATTGACAAACTCCTGGCCACAAGATCGCAGGATGTAAGTTAATATATAAAAGTTACTTGCTGGGACTTCCCTGCTGGCGCAGTGGTTGAGAGTCCGCCTGCCGATGCAGGGGACACGGGTTTGTGCCCCGGTCCGGGAAGATCCCACATGCCGCGGAGCGGCTGGGCCCGTGAGCCATGGCCACTGAGCTTGCGTGTCCGGAGCCTGTGCTCTGCAATGGGAGAGGCCACAACAGTGAGAGGCCCACGTACCGCAAAAAAAAAAAAAAGTTACTTGCTTTCTTATATACCAGTAATGAACAATTGGAATTTGATTATTTAAAAGTGCCATTTATAATAGCATTCCCACAACACAGGATGTGACAAAAGACTCTAAGTGTATCACAAATGCATGAAACAACTTCACTGAAAGGGATGGAAAAATTAGGCACTGGCATAGGTAACTTTGGAAATGAGTGGAGTCTGTAAGACTAAAGACAAAATTTTCTCTATATATATTTAAAAATATATAAAGACACATATATATACACATACATACATATATATATATGGAGAGACAGAGATGCATATATATGCATGGGTTATTATATACCCATATATCTTCTTTGTCTACCGAGAGGGCCTATAAACAATGATATCCCAATAGTAACGAGTACACCTAACACCCAAATCTTGGTTTTTAATACCATTCTCCAACCAAAGGTACCAGGGTTCCTTGGAGAAATGGCTGATTCTAGGACTTGGGCAGGAAATATGCAAGGTAAGACTAGAGCATCTTGTAGTGCCAGAAAGAGTTTTTTTAAAAAAGCACACACATACACAATGATGGAAGTATGTCAAATAGATCCAAGAGCCAACTGAAAGAGCTTCCAATGGCCAAAAGTGGAACAATTTGAGCAATGAAAGTATATAAAATAGTATTAGATTATAGTCCAAAGAATAAAATTAATGAGCCCATACTTATATAAATAAATTGAATATATTAATTAACGGGGGAGAAATCAAATATCCTATGCAGAATTCCAAATAAATGTTGGAGATACTCCATCCTCAAGGCGGTAACTTTGGAAATGAGGTAACTTTGAAATAACACCGCATTCTTTAAGTGTGGACTGTGCAGAGTGACTTTCTTCCAGAGTACAGTCTGGAAAGGGAGAAATAAAAGGGTAACTTTACCATGGAGAATCCTGACAAACACTACCTCAGCCAGGTGATCAACGTTAACATCAACAGGAATAATATTGATAGCATATATCCTTTATATGATGCCACTTTACCTGTGCGATCTTCTTCCCAGAAGCACTTAACACCTGTCTAACCACAAGAAAAAAATCAAGCAAACTGATATTGTGGTACATTATACAAAGTACCTGACCAGTACTTCTCAAGAACGTCAAGGCATAAGAAACAGGGCAAGTGTGAGAAACTGTCACAACCAAGAGGAGCCTAAGGAGACATAATGACTAAATGTAAGGTGGTAACCTGGATAGGATCTTGGAACAGTAAAAGGACATTAGGGAAAAACTGAGGAAATATGAATAAAATGTACTTTGGTAAATAATAATGTATCAACATTGGTTCATTGTGACAAACACTTCAAACTAAAGTAAGCTGTTAATAATAGGCGATATTAGGTATGGGGTAAACGGAATCTATATATCTTTGCAATAATTCTGTAAATTTACAACTGTCCTAAAATAAAAGTTTATTTAAAGAAACACTATAAGCAAATAAAAGGCTAATGAAGAGCCAGAGGAAAAAAATCACATAGGTAGATGGGTCTGCTGAAATGATAAGCCAGGGCTTAACAGGAATTTCCTAGGGGACAGCTCCTTCTAAGAAGAAAATGTCAGCAGACAAGAGATTAACAGGTGAGAATAGCACAGCATCTGGTCACTCAGATTTTTCTCCTGGCTCAATCTCCTGTATCTAAATCCAGTGGAGAGGTCTGTATGCAAAAACACAAACAAACCAACAAAAAACTTGGAAAGGTGTGTTTTATAAGACCTTCATAAATATCAAGGCCCAAGCGACAACTGGGTGCTACCCACCGGAGTTAGGGAAACTCTACTGTAGGTAGAGAATTCTCCACCCTTCTGTTGTGACACTGTGTTTCTTTAGTCCATCATGATCTCCAGCACATCAGCAGCAGTGGGGGCCTTAGGAGGGTACAGGACAAACTAGAAGAGGCACAGCACCCAAGAGTCATGGCATTACACAGGGGAGAGTGACACCCACCTCTCAGCTGTCTGGATTTATTTATGGACACATGTGAGAGCTCCCTCAGCCCTCTCCCAAACATTTCATGGGGTTCTGGTCCTGCTAGTGCAGGAGAGAGGATAGGAGCCAGCCTAACACAGTTCACACACTCAACATCTCATCGGATATTCTCCACAGGCCTGGAAGGCAAGTTTTATCCCCAATTCACTGATGCTAAGACTCTCCCTTACAATAATGGATCTATAATAATTGCCAGGTTGACTCTTCCAGCTTTGAGTCCCAGAGGTAATGTGACTTTTACTTATCATTTCATGTCCTGACAACAGAAATTTTATGTGTCTCCACTGCCTTCGTAAGCCGAACAGTACTTTTGATTGCTTGGTATTGCTTTCCTATATTTTTTATCTTTCATTATTGTTATGATAAAAGTAATGTGTTTTTTAAAGAGAATATAAACAGATGAACAAAAAACAGAAAAAAATCACCCATAGATAACCACTGTTAATCTTTTAGTAGACACAGCTTTCCGAGTTTTTTCTGTACATGAATCACTAGGTATCTTTGTAGTTTTACAAAAATGGACTGATGCCGTATATATGGTTCTGGAAACTGGTTTTTTAAACATTTTACAATGCACCATAAACATTTTTCCATGCAATGGATGAAAATCTGCTACTGAAACACACAGGGCTGCAGTTGGATAAAGAGAGTGACACCTAAAGCATAGTATTAGCATAAGGTTAAATAAAGCATAGGGCCTTGCAAATGCCTGCCAGGGGCACTACACAAAAGGAATGTCTTCAAAGCCCCTTTGTGGGGCCCTGCAGCCACCCCTGAGTTCCCTTGGGCCCCTCGGGTGGAAGGGGTCCTGTAAACTTTTTTGCATCCACATAAACCCCCCCAATTTCTGTCTGGTTTTCTTCACCTCATCCTCCACCCTGGCCATCTCGTCAAATTCTCTTATCATCTCTTCATTGCTCAAATGCATATCGTGTATGGCCTCCTTGTATTCCTTGAGACACTGAGCCAGCCCCTTGTTGGTTTTTCTTTTGGCCTTCCTGGGTACATCATCCCCAGCTGGGCGCTTTCCTGCAGCCCTTGGTTCGCTGGCTGGCTTTTCTTCTTTTGGCTTTCCCTCGCTCACTGGCTTTCCCTCACTCTCTGGTTTTCCTTCTTTTGGTTTTCCCTCACTCACTGGCTTTCCTTCTTTTGGCTTTGCCTCACTGTCTGGCTTTTCTTTATCCTTTAGTACTTCCTCATCTTCTGTCTTTCCCTTGAGATCTATCCTTCCCTTGTTTTCTAACTTTTCCTTGTCTTCCACAGTACAAGCTACTCCCGGCTTTCCCGCATCCGGTGGCTGTCCTTTGTTTTCCATCTTGCCTTGGTTCTCAGGCTTTCCTTCATTTTCACTGCAGAGTTTTTCCATGTTGAGTGTCCCTTCCTTTTCCTGTCCTGGGGATGGGGCAGGGGGAAGAGAAGACAAAGAGGAAACAAGGGAGACTGAGGGCTTGGGGATGGAATGCAGGTCCGGATAGTAGCAGTCGCTTCTCGCCCCTTGTCAGGGGTCCCCTGACCTGGCCCGGCCTTCCTAGTGTGCCTTCTGCCCACCCTTTACCCCACCATTCCTCGTGCACACGTGAGCCAACCATTTCCCAGACAGACCCTGCCATTTTTCCCTACGCTTGCTCAGCATGGCAGAGTGTGTGTAAATGTGTTGGGAAGTGGGCAGTGGGGCCCCCAATTCTGCCCGAGCCGTGCCCTCCACACTCCCCACCCCTCTGGGTCCCTGTCCAGTGCCCTCCTCCTTCACTGACCTGCGGGTATTCTGGACAGGTTCCTCCTCCTTCTCTAGCCCAGTAGAGCACTGGGAACAACAGACACGTACACCTGAAGACAGACAGGAGACAGGGAATGAGGCATCGGTGGATGCACAGGGACTCGGGTCCTTTTTCCGAATCCCGGTCCTCCTCATCCAACGTTTCCCTCCCCCACCTCCTCCGCCCCCACAGCACCCCAGCCGCCATTTCTGTTCACTCCTCCGGCGCCAGACCAGGATGTTTTCCAAACTAATTTTGGATCTCTGCGTCCTTCTCCCCCAGAGGAAACTCGCCCCCCCACCCTTGAGGTCAACTTTTACTCTGCGCACAGAGTGCCAGAAGGGGTTTATTTCCACTGTCTCACTGCTGGGGCACCCCCCAACTCATCATCTCCGGCTCCAAAATGGACGGAGGGTAGAGAAGAAGTGTGCAGAAAGGCGAATGGGTACTTGGGGTGTCCGCCTTCCCCACCCTCTGCCCAATGGCCGCTTGCTCCCCCTTAGCCGTTTTTCCCACCGCCATCTCTATCTACACTCTGGCCAGCTCCCCTCGACCCGGACCCCATCCCCAACCTTTTTCCTTTCCGCGCCCGTTCCTCCTCCCCCATTCCGATGTCACGCAGGCAGCGACGAGAGCTCTCACACTGACCTGAAAGAACCTGGAGCAACAATTAGGGGCGCCCAGACGGCTCCGGGTCCGACAGCAGGGAGGGAGAGCTGGCACCCGGACCGGTGCCCACTTCGGAGCCCGGCGGTCACGTGAGCGCTGCGTCACCCGAGCTCCGCCCTCGCACCCCGCCCACCAGCCGGAGTCTGCAAGCCGCCCACCGCCTCCCTCCGGCAGGTCCCCCAGCCAACCTCTCCCGGCCCTTTTGTCCTTTTCCTCTTCTTGAGAAGTTGGTCACAGAAAGAATTTTAATAAAAAACACAGAAGCTTTTATTAATGGGCTGGGCGGTCCGGGGGAGGAGTCTATAACGTTGCTCTTAAATTCCGTTGAGAGAACGTAGACTCACCAATGAAATCTTACGCATGTGAACTTTAATATTGTACGAAGGGTAGAATATTGCACTTTAGAAAAAAATTAAGAAAAATGTTCCCGTCAAAATGAAGCTGTCCCTTTTTCCTGGTATGCTCAAACATAAATTTTCTAATGAATTAAATATTTAGATCTGAAAATGAAATTATATTTGAAGCAGAATGAAAGAATGAGTTTTTTAAGTGAGACTGAATACACAACGGACGATGACCAGACCATATATGACAATAGAATTGTGACCCACAACCTCTGTAGCAAGCAGCCCCGCAAGCCAAATCACAGCCTCTACAGCAATCTTCAGGACTTGATCAATGACTGCCAGCCTCCCTATTTTTGCCCAGCCCCAATTAGAGAAACCAAATATGCTCCCCAAACCAGTAACAAAATGCCGCTGCTTCTAGTTACCTGGCTTCCAGCTTTTCCCTGACAAAAACTTCCAATTAGAGAAAACCTGGTCTTCCTTCTTTTCATTCTAAAGCTTTCCCATTCCCTTGCCTGTCTTTAAGTCTCTGCCAAACACAAGTTAGGGGAGCTAACTCCCTTGTTATAACACGCTGTGAATAACTAGCCTCTGCTTTTACATAAGCTTTCTGTGTAGAAGATCTTTAAAAATATAATAACTGAAAGTTAAACAATTAAGAACAGCGTTGATGGATTTGATTACATTAAAATGTGTAACAGATTTGTTAAGGGATTGGGACACATGCATTTCTCCCTGCTCTTGTTTTTCTTTTTTTATTGAAATATACTTGAATTACAATGTTGTGTTAATTACTGCTGTACAGCAAAGTGACTCAGTTATACACACATATATATATATATACATTCTTTTTCATATTCTTTTCCATTATGGTTTATCAAAACATATTGAATATAGTTCCCTGTGCTCTACAGTAGGACATTGTTGTTTATCCATTCTATAAATACCAGTTTGCATCTGCTAATCCCAAACTCCTGCTCCTACCCTCTCCCACCCCCCTACCCTGCCTGCTCTTGTTGAGTGTACTGGTAAAATTTTCTGAAGGGCAACTTTGTAAATTGTTTAAAAATAAAAATATTTTATATTTTGGCCCAGCAATTCCACCTCTAATATTTATCCATGGAGATAATTAGTAAGGTGCTAAAATAGAATCTTATGTTTTAAAACGTTTTATGGTTTTAAATTCCCATAACAATTATTTGTTATGCATTTATCCTTTGCTGGAACTGGGGCTCCAGTAGTGATTCTGTAGGCTTTGTTTATAAAGGGAAAAAAATGGAGCATCACAATTGTCCATCGGTACAGATTTAGTTACATAATCTTCTTAGTACATTTGTTTACCCTAGTTATCTTTGGACATTTGGTTAGAAAAATAATCCTTTTATGTTGGGTGCTCAATATGCAGTAAAATTAATTATTAACTATCCATAACCCCAAATTACTGTGGATGGTGGGACACAAAGGATAACCAGAGGATGTGGTTTTGACCTCTAGAGAATACCACCTATCTGCCAGGCATTATGCTAGCTACCTTATCTGGTGTAGATTTCATTTATATCTGATTGAAGAACTCATGCTTCAATGAAGCGGAATGATTTATAAAGCTACAGTCTTAACTCACTGTAGTACTGGAATAAAGATAGAAAGAGGAATAAAACAGAGAGCCCACTAACATCTCCAGGTATAAAAGTTTTTAGTATATGATAAGGAAGCATTTCTGATCAGTAGTAAGATATAGGTTATTATGGAAATTAAACTTGTATAATTACTTTAATAGTTAAAGGAAAATGAAGAGCCATATTTTCTGACATACACTTAAATGGGCAAAGGATCTGAAAAATGAAACAAAAGGTATCCAGAATGGAAGGAAAGAAGTAAAACTATCTCTGTTTGCAAATGACATGATCATGCATATAGAAAATCCCAAGGAATCCACTAAAGAACTATGAGAAAGAAAGAGTTCAGCAATGTGGTAGAATACAAGATCAACATACGAAAATCAACTGTGTTTCTATATGCTAGCAAAAAACAATTCAAAGAGGAAAGTAAGGAAACATTTCCATTCAAAATATCATCAAAAAGAGGGGACTTCCCTGGTGTCCAGTGGTTAAGACTCCACACTCCCAATGCAGGGGGCCTGGGCTCAATCCCTGCTCAGGGAACTAGATCCCACATGCATGCCACAACTAAGAGTCCACATGCTGCAACTAAGAGTCTGCATACTACAACTAAAAGATCCTGCACACAGCAACGAAGATCCCACGTGCCGCAACTAAGACCCAGGGCAGCCAAATAAATAAATAAAAATTTAAAAACTTGCTTAGATTTCAAAAAAAATCATCAAAAATGATAAACCATTTAGAAATAAATTTATTTTGAAAATCCAAGACTTGTATACTGAAAACTATAAAGAATTGTTGAACAAAATTAAAGAATACCTAAATAAATGGAAAGATAGCCTATGTTCATAGATTGGAAGACTTCATATTGTTAAGATGGGCAATACTTCCTAAGCTGATCTACAGACTCGACACAACCTCTATCAAAATATGAGATGGTTTCTTTGCAGATTTTGATAAGCTGATCCCAAAATTCATATGGAAATGCAAGGAACTCAGAATAGACAAAAACAATCTTGAAAGGGAAGGATAAAGTTTGAGATCTCATACTTCCGTATTTCAAAACTTATTATATAGCTACAGGAATAAAGACAATGTGGTACTGGCATAAGGACATATAGACCAATGGAATAGAATTGAGAGTACAGAAATAAACCCTCAAATTTACAGTCAGTTGGTTTTCAACCAGAGTGCCAAGAAAATTTAGTGGTGAAAGAAGAGTCTTTTCAACAAATAATGGTGAGACAACTAGATATCCACATGCAAAAAATGAATTTGGACTCCCACATCACACCACATACAGAACTTAACTCAAAAAAAATAAAGTCCTAAATATAAGAGCTAAAACCATTAAACTCTTAGAAGAAAATAAAGGTGTAATTCTTCATGATCTTGGATTAGGCAATGGTTTCTTAGATATGACACTAAAAGCTTAAGCAATAAAAGAAATATAGAAAAATGGGACTTCACCAAAATGTAAAACTTTTCATTTAAACAACACAATTAAGAAAGTGAAAAGACAACTCACAGAAAGGGAGAAAATTTTTGAAAGTAATATGTCTGATAAGGGACTTATATCTAGAATATACAAAGAGCACTTACAACTCAATAAAAAAAATAAACAATTTAAAAATGGGCAGGGAATTCCCTGGCAGTCCAGTGGTTAGGACTCTGCCCATCACGGCCAAGGGTGTGGGTTCAATCCCTGGTCGGGGAACTCAGATCCTGCAAGCCAAGCAGTGTGGCCAATAAATAAATAAAATAAAAATGGGCAAAGGATCTGAATAGATATTTCAGCAAAGGAAATATACAAATGACCTATAAGCACGATGTTCAACATCATTAGCTGTCAGGGAAATGCAAATTAAAACCACATTGAGATACCACTTCATACCCACTAGAATGGATATAATAAAAAAAGGCAGATAATAACAAGTGTTTGCAAATATGTAGAGAAATTAGAACAATCACACAGTGATGGTGGGAATGGGAAATGATGCAGCCACTGTGGAAAACAGGCTGTCTGGCAGTTTCTCAAAATGTTAAACCTTAAGTTATCATGTGACTTGACAATTTCACTTCTAAGTAAAGATCCAAGAGAAATGAAAAACTACGTTCACACAAAAACTTGTATGCAAAAGTCCTTGGCATCATTATTCATAATAATTAAAAAGTGGAAATATCCCTAATGTCCATCATCTGATGAATGGATAAATAAAGTGTGGTATAATAATGGAATACTATTTTTCAATAAAAATGGAATGAAGAGCTGATACATGCCAACAGGCACATGAAAAAATGCTCAACATCGCTAATCATCAGAGAAATGCAAATCAAAACCACAATGAGATATCACCTCACACCTGTCAGAATGGCTGTTATTGAAAAGACAACAAATAACAAGTGTTGGCGAGGATGTGGAGAAAAGGGAGCCCTCATGCACTGTTGGTGGGAATGTAAATTGGTGCAGCCACTATGGAAAACAGTATGGAGTTTCCTTAAAAAACTAAAAACAGAGCTACCATATGATTCAGCAGTTCCACTCCTGGGTATTCATCTGAAGAAAACAAAAACACTAATTACAAAAGATGTGTACCCTTATGTTCACCGCAGCATTATTTACAATAGCCCAGATATGGAAGCAACCCAAGTGCCCATCAATAGATGAATGGATAAAGAAGATGTGATATATAATGGAATACTACTCAGCCATAAAAAAGAATGAAATATTGCCATTTATGACAACATGAATGAACCTAGATGGTATTATGCTAAATCAAATGTCAGACAAAGACAAATACTGTATGATTTCACTTATATGTGGATTCTAAAAATCAAAACAAATATAACAAAACAGAAACAGTTATAGATACAGAGGACAAACAGGTGGTTGCCAGAGAGGAGGGTGTTGGGGGGAAGAAAGAAATAGATGAGAGAGATTAAGAGGTACAAACTTCCTGTTGCAAAATAAATGAGTCACAGGTATGAAATGTGCAGTGCAGAATATAGTCAATAGCGATATAATATATCGGTATGGTGACATATTGTGACTTGACTTATTGTTGTGATCATTTTGAAATGTATAGAAATTCCAAATCACTATGTTGTGTAACAGGAGCTAACTTAGTGTTGTAGGTCAATTATACTTCAAAAACAAATAAGCAAACTGATAGAAAAAGAGATCAGATTTGTAGTTGCTAGAGTGGGGGGAGGGGGGAATTGGATGAAGGCAGACAAAAGGTACAAGTTCCAAATATAAGATAAATAATTTTTAAAAAAAGATAAATAATTACTAGGGATGTAATGTACAACATAAATATAATTAACACTGCTGTATGTTATATATGAAAAAGAGAGTAAATCCTCAGTTCTCATCACAAAAAAATTTTTTTTCTATTTCTTTAATTTTGTATGTACATAAGATGATGGATGTCCACTAAACTTATTGTGATAATCATTTCATGATGTATGTAAATCATCAAATCATTATGCTGTACACCTTAAATTTATACAGTGCTGTATGTCAATTATATCTCAAGAAAACTGGAAGAAAATAGTGGTAATAATAATAATAATAAAGAACCTAGCAGCTGAATACTTCCTGAATATAAGTGATCATTTTAAGCTGCTAATTTTTGGAGTAATTTGTTATGCAGGAATAGTAACCAGAACAACCTAAAGAAAGGATATGATAATACCAAATATGATAATAGATAGTGCACATAGCGTAAAATATTTACTATCTGGTCCTTTACAGAAAATTTTGTCAGTCCATGTCTTAGACCAAAGGGAACAACTAAACCTCCACCACCACCACAACCATCATCATTAAGATATGATGCTGAGTAAGTACTAATATAGATGCATATCAGGGTACAGGTAACATTTCATTCTTTTAAGGGGAGTAACTTTATTTAATACAATTTTAAACTTACAAAAAATTATTCTGTGTATTTTTGAAACAACTAATTCTTGAGTACTGGAAACCCATAAAGTAAAAGTTGATGGCCTAATGGAAAGAGTCTAGAATTCAGACTTTGCACTTTAAAAAAAGTATTTAACCTCTTTTAGGCCCAGTTGGTTTGCCCATCTATGAAACGGGAGAATGGATAACTATCAAAAGACTGACAGTATTGAGTGTTGGCAAGGATATAGAGTAACTGGAACCCACATACCTACTCTAGGAAGTGTAAATTGATAGCCACTTTGGAAAACTGTCAATATCTACTAAGGCCAAACACTCAAATACGTTTTGACTCAGCAGTTGCACTCTTGGTATATTTCAACAGAAATATGTCCTTGTGTACACCAAAAGACATGAACAAGACTGATTATTAAGCTCAAAACTTAAAGCAATGCAAATGTCCATTAACAGAAAAAGAGTGTTATAGTCCTATAATGCATTACAATACAGACATGAAAATGAACAAACTACAACCACAAACAACAACATGGGATAAATATCACAAATATAACACTGATACTTCCATTGTAATCCCTCCATCTCTCTCCTCCCTACAAAAATACATACCTGTGGACTCACAAATGAGGGCAGATTTGAGGCCACAAGAAAGAATTTAGGGAGAGGGAAAAGCAGAACAGCCCCTAGAACTCAACCTGATGTCTGACATCCCCAGCTGTTGGAGTTTAAGGGAAAAACATTATGCATTTTATGCTTATGAATTTTAATTTGAATTAATTCTCCAAATGGAGATTAAGATGGGTCAAACAAATTAACACTGTATTAGCTTTTATTTTAAAGTATTTCCTGTCAAGCAGATTGATGCAGAGAAGCACAGTTTCTATACACTTCTAATAGGTTCAAACACTCAAAGGCTAATACCATGTCTGATAGACCAGACAGTAAAGTGAGATTCAGGAGATCACCTGGGTCCTGGTGTCAGTTCTGACCCAATAGCTGTGTGACCTTGGGTAATGCCCTTCACCTCTCTGTGAAGATCCCATCTGGGAAAAGACACTGTGTTCCTAGAAGGGATAGAATTCACTATGCCAGTCCAATTATTTTAACAAGAACAATAACTATGAACCTTACGCTTTCTTAAAACAAAATTCCCAGTGGTGTACGACAAAATACCTGGTCAAACATCATGTCCACCCAAAGTCATATGGTCACCACCTAACTTTAACTCCCAAGAGCTGACATTGTTCACACGTACCTCTGTATAAGGAACCTTTTGAAGGAATACTTAGTGACATCATGGTCAGGTTTCAGGATTTCACAAGAACTTTAGGGCAACAGCAGATCAGTGAGGGGCAGGACTGAGCATGTCACAACCCCCAGATGGACGCTAGGACACATGGCAAGGACTGGACTGACAACCTGCTAGAGGGGAGTACAGAGCTCCCACGCTCCACTCATGCCCACAAGTAATCCTAGATTTGCTTTTAAACTCCCTCATATTAAGGAGAAAGCACAAATGGCCATTTTTTCAAACTTCCTCCTCCCCAACACCACACTCATTCCATTCTCTTCTTATCCAGGAGTAACCAGTCATAATCAAAGAGGAGGAGGGCAATGATGGGTTAGGAATCACGACCAACACCATTTTGTTGACCCCTGTCCTGGAGAAAATTTTAGTGAGATTTTCATCCTGCCAAGTTAATGTGGTGGGTTTTATTTTGCCAGGCATATATGCTGGAAGGTGAAAAAATAAAATCAACTTAATATTCAGATAGCTTGAGGAAAAATATAGTGGGGGAGAGTCAGTTTTCTCTTGATCTATTACTATGGTTCATTTTTTTTTACATCTTTATTGGAGTATAATTGCTTTACAATGGTGTGTTAGTTTCTGCTTTATAACAAAGTGAACCAGCTATACATATACATATGTTCCCATATCTCCTCCCTCTTGCGTCTCCCTCTGTCCCACTCTCCCTATCCCACCCATACAGGTGGTCACAAAGCACCCAGCTGATCTCCCTGTGCTATGCGGCTGCTTCCCATTAGCTATCTATTTTACGTTTGGTAGTGTATATATGTCCATGCCACTCTCTCACTTTGTCACAGCTTACCCTTCCCCCTCCCCATATCCTCAAGTCCATTCTCTAGTAGGTCTGTGTCTATATTCCTGTCTTACTCCTAAGTTCTTCATGACATTTTTTTTCTTAGATTCCATATATATGTGTTACCACACGGTATTTGTCTTTCTCTTTCTGACTTACTTCACTCTGTATGACAGACTCTAGGTCTATCCACCTCACTACAAATAACTCAATTTCATTTCTTTTTATGGCTGAGTAATATTCCATTGTATATATGTGCCACATCTTCTTTACCCATTCATCCAATGATGGACACTTAGGTTGTTTCCATCTCCTGGCTATTGTAAATAGAGCTGCAATGAACATTTTGGTACATGACTCTTTTTGAATTATGGATTTCTCAGAGTATATGCCCAGTAGTGCGATTGCTGGGTCATATGGTAATTCTATTTGTATTTTTTTAAGGAACCTCCATACTGTTCTCCATAGTGGCTGTACCAATTCACATTCCCACCAGCAGTGCAAGAGTGTTCCCTTTTCTCCACACCCTCTCCAGCATTTATGGTTTCTAGATTTTTTGATGATGGCCATTCTGACTGGTGTGAGATGATATCTCATTGTAGTTTTGATTTCCATTTCTCTAATGATTAATGATGTTGAGCATTGTTTCACGTGTTTGTTGGCAATCTGTATATCTTTGGAGAAATGTCTATTTAGGTCTTCTGCCCATTTTTGGAGTGGGTTGTTTGTTTTTCTGATAATGAGCTGCATGAGCTGCTTTTAAATTTTGGAGATTAATCCTTTGTCGGTTGCTTCATTTGCAAATACTTTCTCCCATTCTGAGGGTTGTCTTTTGGTCTTGTTTATGGTTTCCTTTGCTGTGCAAAAGCTTTGAAGTTTCATTAGGTCCCATTTGTTCATTTTTGTTTTTATTTCCATTTCTCTAGGAGGTGGGTCAAAAAGGATCTTGCTGTGATTTATGTCATAGAGTGTTCTGCCTATGTTTTCCTCTAAGAGTTTGATAGTTTCTGGCCTTACATTTAGGTCTTTAATCCATTTTGAGCTTATTTTTGTATATGTTGTTAGGGAGTGTTCTAATCTCATACTTTTACATGTACCTGTCCAGTTTTCCCAGCACCACTTATTGAAGAGGCTGTCCTTTCTCCACTGTACATTCCTGCCTCCTTTATCAAAGATAAGGTGACCATATGTGTGTGGGTTTATCTCTGGGCTTTCTATCCTGTTCCATTGATCTATCTTTCTGTTTTTGTGCCAGTACCATACTGTCTTGATTACTGTAGCTTTGTAGTATAGCCTGAAGTCAGGGAGCCTGATTCCTCCAGCTCCGTTTTTCGTTCTCAAGATTGCTTTGGCTATTCGGGGTCTTTTGTGTTTCCATACAAATTGAGAAATTTTAAATTCTAGTTCTGTGAAAAATGCCATTGGTAGTTTGATAGGGATTGCATTGAATCTGTAGATTGCTTTGGGTAGTTAGAATCATTTTCACAATGTTGATTCTTCCAATCCAAGAACATGGTATATCTCTCCATCTATTTGTATCATCTTTAATTTCTTTCATCAGTGTCTTATAATTTTCTGCATACAGGTCTTTTGTCTCCTTAGGTAGGTTTATTCCTAGATATTTAATTCTTTTTGTTGCAATGGTAAATGGGAGTGTTTTCTTGATTTCACTTTCAGATTTTTCATCATTAGTGTATAGGAATGCCAGAGATTTCTGTGCATTAATTTTGTATCCTGCAACTTTACCAAATTCATTGATTAGCTCTAGTAGTTTTCTGGTATCATCTTTAGGATTCTCTATGTATAGTATCACGTCATCTGCAAACAGTGACAGCTTTACTTCTTCTTTTCCGATTTGGATTCCTTTAATTTCCTTTTCTTCTCTGATTGCTGTGGCTAAAACTTCCAAAACTATGTTGAATAATAGTGGTGAGAGTGGGCAACCTTGTCTTGTTCCTGATCTTAGTGGAAATGCTTTCAGTTTTTCACCATTGAGGATGATGTTGGCTGTGGGTTTGTCATATATACCATGGTTCATTTAATATGATTAAGAGGCAGGTCCTTCATTTATCTGCTTCTGGGCTTTTAGTTTGTTTCTTTTATTTATTAAAATCAATTCAAAAGAAGTTTGTGATATTTTTATTCTATTAACACTCTTTCTCCCTGATTCATGCTTACAATATGTTATTTACTGTACTTAAAGCCATTTCCCTTATTTAGCCTTTTTCAAAAAACAGAGCATTAGAGCATGATTTCTCCTCATTCGCCTACCAGGTAAAAAATCAGATGTACTCATTGTCCCTTCTAGTCTTTAACACCAAGCGAGGTTTTTCTCTCTACTTACCAGATCCATCTGTCTCAATCACCCCTGCACTCTCAGCCAAATTATAGTGCATTTTATTTTTTATTTTTATTTTATTTTATTTTTGACTGCATTGGGTCTTCATGCAGTAGCAAGAGGGGGCTACTCTTGGTTGCAGTGCATGGGCTTCTCATTGCAGTGGCTTCTCTTGTTGCAGAGCACAGGCTCTAGGCACGCAGGCTGCTTCAGTATTTGTGGCGCACGGACTTTGTTGCTCTATGGCATGTGGGATCTTCCTGGACCAGGGATCGAACCCATGTGCCCTGCATTGGCAGGCGGATTCTTAACCTCTGTGCCAACAGGGAAGTCCTATAGGTGCATTTTAGATGTTCTTTTATTAATCCTTCTGTTTATTTTCTGAATTTACAAGTACCAAACAGCCAAAGCACACAACTGTCCTAATGGATTCAATACATCAAAATGCCTTCCAATACAATATGTATGAGACAAATGTGCTAGAATAACTTTGGTAAAAACATTTGTATGGTATAATGACAAACACTGGTGTTTTGAAGCAACAACAATTAGCATGATATAATTGACTTAGTGAATTTTTTTTTTCTGAACATGTCCACAGCTTTCTCTGAACACGCAACTCTAAAAAGAACCTTTGCTTTCCCCAAATTTTATTTATTTATTTATTTTTTGCGGTACGCGGGCCTCTCACTGCCGTGGCCTCTCCCGCCGCGGAGCACAGGCCCCGGACGCGCAGGCCCAGCGGCCACGACCCACGGGCCCAGCCGCTCCGCAGCACGTGGGATCCTCCCGGACCGGGGCACGAACCCGCGTCCCCCGCGCCGGCAGGCGGACTCCCAACCACTGCGCCACCTCCAAATTTTATTTTGATGTGTAAGACAATAATGTGGCATTCTGTTCCCCCACAGGGGATTTACTTGCAGGTTATTTTGTGATAGTTTGTCTACGTCTTTGCCATAAAATCCTTTTTCAAGTCCTTTTATAACATTTTTCTAATATACCAGATAATGATAAATAATAGTCCTGATGAGAAGGCTCAGCTTTTGTGCACCCTGTCTCTAATGATGGTAATTTTATTATTTCACCATGAAACAAACATCATATTAGCAAAGGGATTTAAAGCATATATGGAGATTAATTGAAGGTTTTTTTCCCCTTTACATTATAAAGTGAAACATATTTGTATTTTACTCAATCTGAAACATTTTGTCTGCTATGTCTTTTTTTGTTCATCTTTTACTATACCAGATATAGTTGTTAATCATTTATATAGAATTTTTATATCCTTGTTTATAAATATGACCACTCAACTCTTTTTAGCATGCTCTTTCATATATTTCCTTTAAATAAAAATGTAATTTTCTTCATAATCTATTGTTTTCATTAACAACAACAACAACAAAAATACCTCTTCTTAATGGTCTGACATTAAGTACTTTTGGAAGCCTGGCCATTTGGGATGGTAGCTCTTTGATGACCCCAATTTCTTCCATTTTCTTAATCCTTAAGTCTTTTTTGGGGGGGGTTTAATTTCTGTAATTTATACTTTCCACAAATCCACACATTTTATCAATATTTTCAATTGTATCACATAGATATTTGAAAGAGCTATCTTTTTCATAGAATAATATTTTCTATATTATTCCTTTTTTTCCCTAAGGAGGTTACTTAGATGTGTAATCTATTATTTTTTTCCCCAGGCAACAGCTCTCATATTTATTCACCAACTATATGGTTAAGGGTGGTTTTCTTGGATTTATGTATTGTCAAGACAAACAGTTTTGGGACATCCCTGGTGGCGCAGTGGTTAAGAATCCGCCTGCTAATGCAGGGGACATAAGTTCTATCCCTGGTCCAGGAAGATCCCACATGCCGCAGAGCAACTAATCTCGTGTGCCACAACTACTGAGCCTGCGCTCTAGAGCCTGTGTGTCGCAACTACTGAGCCTGCATGCTACAACTACTGAAGCCCGTGCACCTAGAGCCTGTGCTCCACAAGCAGAGAAGCCACTGCAACAAGAAGCCCGCACACTGCAACGAAGAGTAGCCCCCGCTTGCCACAACTAGAGAAAGCCCGCATGCAGCAAAAGACCCAACGCAGCCAAAAATAAATAAAATAAAAAAAGTAAAGACAAACAATTTTAATCTTGGTTAACTTTTAAGGATATTTTACATTTTTCATAAATATACTTATTTTTGTTTGTGTTCTGTATTTGGAGACTGGTTTTGCCATTTTTCCCTTTTTGGCAATTCACTGAGACTTTTGTTCAGAATTGGAGCAGTGGCTTTCCAGGCAGGTCCCTTGTTTTCCAGGAGCTCATCCCCTAAGTTGGAGAGTTCCTGTTCAAGCCAGGGTGGCTTAGCCCAGGATATCAGATTCTGGGTTGGTGGACAAATGGCCCAAACGTGGCCAGCGTCATTGCTCTGGCATTATGTACCTGGGTTACAGAAGTCATAGTCTCAAAGACCTGAAGCTGAATTTTCTACAACTTAGGTGCTGTAGATGGCGCCTGTAAAGCGGTTTGTCAGTGGAGGCTACAGAAAGCTTTTAGATAGTCGGGTTATTCGATGCCTTCTAATTGGCTTTTGCCAGGTAGAACTACCCAATCACATTTAACCACGTGGGGGCTCATTGATAGGGTTTGCTGCATTACATTTCATCTAGTCAGATGTTGCCGGTACTCAATACCTCATCTGCATACACGGTATATAAATAGCTCGCGGTCACTACCACATTTCTCTTTCATTCTAAGGTATTGGAAAACTATGTCCATCATGGCTGAGCATTCTTCTAAATCTATCTTTGCCAAGAAGGGCTTCAATAAAGCCACTTCCAAAACAGAGAAGGGGGAGATGGATAGAGATACTCTAGTAGCTATTACTCCACCCCTGTCTACAAGGCTCTGAAGCAGGTCCACTCTAACATTGGTATTTCATTAAATGTCATGCACAGCATGAATTATTTTCTTAACAATATCACTGGGAGTATTTCAGACTATGCCTCCCTCCTGGCCCGCTCCACCAAGTGCTCCATCATCACCTCCAGAGAGATCCTCATCTCCTTGTGCCTGCTGCTGCCTGGGAATATCGGAAAGCATGTCGTGTCTGAGGCCACCAAGGTAGTCATCAGAAACACCACCCGCAAATGAGCTGCCTCCAGACCAGCTGAGCATCGCAAACCAAAGGCTCTTTTCAGAGCCACCTCAGTTTTCTTAATAAGAACTGTATTCTAATAAAGTTTGATCTACTTTATTTTTTAAAGTGTGGCATCCTGCTAATTTTTAAACATCTTTTTTACAAAGAACTAAATATTATCAACTACATTTTAATATACCTATGGTCTAATTTGCTCAAAATGAAATAGTGAGTTTTGTTCAATAATGTTGCATTATACCACTTTACTAAAGAGTCAGTTCTTTTATTTTTCTAGGTCAACCTTTCACAGGGTCTGTAAGGTAAAGTTATTTACCTTTTTCACTCTCATTTTCTCATGAATGTATGGCAAAATTTTCCAGAGATTCATTATGTACCATAATGACAACAAATTAAATGCAGGAACATGTATAAGAATTCAACAGACATATTAGAACAGATATTAAGGAGATTTTCTTTTTCTTTTTTTAAATTGAAGTATAGTTGATTTACAATGTTGTATTAGTTTCTGGTGTACAGCAAAGTGATTCAGTTATACATATATATAATCTTTTTCATATTCTTTTTCATTACAGTTATTACAAGATATTGAATATAGTTCCCTGTACTATATAGTAGGACCTTGTTGTTTATCTGTTTTATACATAGTAGTTTGTGTCTGCTAATCCCAAACTCTTATTTACTCCTTCCCCCTCCTTTCCCCTTTGGTAACCATAAGTGTGTTTTCTATGTTTGTGAGTCTGTTTGTTTTGTAAACAAGTACATTTGTATCATATTTTAGATTCCACATATAAGTGATATCATATGGTATTCATCTTTCTTTGACTTACTTCACTTAGTATGATGATCTCTAGGTCCATCCAAGTTGCTGTAAATGGCATTATTTTATTCTTTTTCATGGCTGAGTAGTATTCCATTGTATGTATTCCACATCTTTATCCATTCGCGTCAATGGGCATTTAGGTTGCTTCCATGTCTTGGCTATTGTAAAATAGTGCTGCTATGAACATTGGGGTGCATGTATCTTTTCACATTAGAGTTTTCTCCAGTTATATGCTGAGGAGTGGGATTGCTGGATCACATGGTAACTTTATTTTTATTTATTTATTTATTTGCGGTATGCAGGCCTCTCACTGCTTTGGCTTCTCCCATTGCAGAGCAGAGGCTCTGGACGCACAGGCTCAGCGGCCATGGCTCACGGGCCCAGCTGCTCCGCGGCATGTGAGATCTTCCCAGACCGGGGCATGAACCTGTGTCGCCTGCATTGGCAGGCGGACTCTCAACCACTGCACCACCAGGGAAGCCCTATTTTTATTGTTTTAAAGAACTTCCATACTGTTTTCCATAGTGGCTGCACCAATTTACATTCCCACCAACTGTGTAGGAGGGTTCCCTTTTCTCCACACCCTCTCCAGCATTTATTATTTGTAGACTTTTTGTTGATGGCCATTCTGACTGGAGTGAGGTGATACCTCATTGTAGTTTTGATTTGCATTTCTTTGATAATTAGTGATGTTGAGCATCTTTTTATGTGCCTGTTGGCCATCTGTATGTCTTCTCTGGAGAAATGTCTACTTAGGTCTTCTGCCCATTTTTTTGGTTGGGTTTTATTGTTATTGAGTTGTATTCAAATATATTTTTTAAAATTCCTATCTCCTCATGACTCTTTTAGGAAATACATTTTGTGTGAGAATTTATAATTTAAGTTTATATGATGTAATAGTTACTTTATTGTAAGCTTTAAATGAATTAAAAATAAATCTATTAAAATTCTTCATGTTAATATTTAATACAGTAGATGTTGACAGATATAACCCACATAAAAAATTTAAAACTGCATATTTTTTAAATCTGTAAAATGCTCTGAGACCAAAACTGTTCCAGGTATTGTTTGCAGGTAATCAGATCAACTGAAAATTCCTGGCCTCTTTTTTCAGCGGTTTTTCTCCAGGAGGGGATGGCCTTTCCTTCCCAGTCTTGCCAAAGTCTATTTGCATATTTCTAGACAAGAGTTATTTCCATTGCTCTAAGTTGCCTAAAGCTCTCAGTTATAAATAGCTCCCATAGAATGAGAATCAAATAAACCAGAAGGTTTTATACATAATTTTCCTTTGAAGAAAAAATTTTCCCTGTAGTTCTCCCATTTTTGATAAACAATAATCTCAAAGAAAGAGTTTTTACTGAGGTATAATTAACATACTTTATATTTTAGTTTCAAGTGTACAACGTAATGACTCGATATTTGTATATATTTTGAAATGATCACCACAGTAAGTCTAGTTAACATCTGTCAACATACATAGTTACAGAATTTTTTTTGTAACTGGAAGTTTGTACCTTTTGACTCCCTTCACACATTTCACCCACCTCCTACCCACCACCTGTGGCAACCACTAATCTGTTCCTTATAACTGTGAGCTTGGTTTTTTGAGATTCCATATAAAAGTGTGATCATACAGTGTTTGTCTTTCTCTGACCTATTTTACTTAGCATAATGCCCTCAAGGCCCATCCATGTTGTTGCAAAAGACAATATTTCTTTTTTTTGTGGCTGAATAATATTCTATTGTAAACTTTTTTTTTTTAGGCCGCGCTGCACGGCTTGTGGGATCTTAGTTCCCGGACCAGAGATTGAACCCACACCCTTGGCAGTGAAAGCATGGAGTCCTAACCACTGGACTGCCAGGGAATTTCCCACACTGTTTTGATTATTGTAGTTTTGTAGTAAGCTTTGAAATCAGGGAGTTTGAGACCTCCAACTTTGTTATTCCTTTCCTAGATTGTTTTGGTTCTTCAGGGTCCCTTGGTATTCCATTATGAATTTTAGGATGGATTTTTCTATTTCTGCAAAAAATACCATTGGGATTTTGATAGGAATTACTTTGAATCTATAGGTCACTTCAGGCAGTATTGCCATCTTAACAATATTAAGTCTTCCAATTCATGAACACAGGATGTCTTTCCATTTCTTTCTGTCTTTAATTTCTTTCAGCAACATTTTGCAGGTTTTTAAAAATTGAAGTATAGTTTATTTACAATATTGTGTTGGTTTTAGCTGTAGAGCAAAGTGATTAAGTTATATATATGTATATATTTTCAGATTCTTTTCTATTATAGGTTATTACAAGATACTAAATATAGTTCCCTGTGCTATACAGTAAATCCTTGTTGTTTATCTATTTTATATATAGTAGTGTGTATCTGTTAATCCCATACTCCTAATTTATCCCTCTCTTCCTTTCCCCTTTGGTAACCATAAGTTTGTTTTCTGTGTTTGTGAGTCTGTTTCTGTTTCATCAATAAATTTATCTGTATTATTTTTTTACATTCCACATATAAGTGATATATAATATTTGTCTTTCTCTGTCTGACTTCATTTAGTATGATATTCTCTAGGTCCATCCATGTTGCTGCAAATGGCAATATTTCATTATTTTTTATGGCTGAGTAATATTCCATTATAAATATGTACTATGTCTTCTTAAGCCAGTCATCTGTTGATGGGCACTTGGTTTGTTTCCATGTCTTGGCTATTGTAAATAGTATTGCTATGAACATTGGGGTGCATGTATCTTTTTGAATTAAAAGTTTTGTCTTTTCCAGATATATGCCCAGGAGTGGGATTGCTGGATCTTATGATATCTCCATTTTTATTTTAGTTTTTTTTTTTCTTTTGTGGTACGCAGGCCTCTCACTGTTGTGGCCTCTCCCATTGTGGAGCACAGGCTCCGGACGCGCAGGCTCAGTGGCATGGCTCACGGGCCCAGCCGCTCCATGGTATGTGGGATCTTCCTGGACTGGGGCACGAACCCATGTCCCCTAGCATCGGCAGGCAGACTCTCAACCACTGCGCCACCAGGGAAGCCCATTTTTAGTTTTTTACGGAACCTGCATACTGTTTTCCATAGTGGCTGCACCAATTTACATTCCCACCAACAGCGTAGGAGGGTTCCCTTTTCTCTACACACTTTCCTGCATTTATTATTTGTAGACTTTTTGATAATAGCCATTCTGACTAGTGTGAGGT